>NC_056555.1:0-300000 GCF_910596095.1 Thunnus maccoyii
CATATATGAGCCAGATTATCCAAAATCACTCATTCTGTATCAAAAAGAGTGTTTTGCCAGGATAACAGCAGAAAACGTACTTCCCATGTCATTGAGCAGAAATTAGTGGTTTTTCATCAGATCTGAACCTGAATCATCCAAAATCACTCATTTCATGAGCGTTTTCATCTTATGCAGACTGGTCATTCATAATCTCTCTTTTGGCTGTTTTCTACTTACTGTGCATCAAAAAAGAGTGTTTTGCACTTTTCATGAGCAGTTTCATCATGCACAGAATGGTATCTGGATCTGTCATTTCTGGCCTTTTCGCACGTACAGAATAGTAGTTCATAATCTCTCTTTTGGCTTTTTCCTACTTACTCTGCGTCAAAAAAGAGTGTTTTGCGAGGATAACAACAGAATAGGCACTTCCCATGTCATGGTACAGAAATTAGTGGTTTTTCATCATATATGAGCCAGATCATCCAAAGTCACTCATTTCATGAGCAGTGTCATCATACACAGAATGGTATCTGGATCCATCATTTTTGGCTTTTCACACGTACTTGGGCTCCAAAAGGACTGTTTTGGTGGATAACAGCAGAAAAGGCACTTCCCAGCTCATCATGCAGAAATTAGTGGTTTTTCATCATATATGAGCGATATTATCCAAAATCACTCATTCTACATCAAAGTGAGTGGTTTTTCATCAGATCTGAACCTGAATCATCCAAAATCACTAATTTCATGAGCATTTTCATCTTATGCAGAACAGTCATTCATAATCGCTCTTTTGGCTGTTTTCTACTTACTCTGCATCAAAAAAGAGTGTTTTGCAGGGATAACAACAGAAAAGGCACCTCCTATGTCATGGTGCAGAAATTAGTGTTTTTTCATCATATATGAGCCAGATTATCCAAAATCACTCATTCTGTATCAAAAAGAGTGTTTTGCCAGTATAACAGCAGAAAAGGTACTTTCCATGTCATGCTGCAGAATTTAGTGGTTTTTCATCAGATCTGAACCTGAATCATCCAAAATCACTCATTTCATGAGCACTTTCACCTTACGCAGAATAGTAGTTCATAATCTCTCTTGTGGCCGTTTTCCACTTATTCTGCATCAAAAAAGAGTGTGTTGCGAGGATAACAACAGAAAAGGCACTTCCCATGTCATTGTGCAGAAATTAGTGGTTTTCTCATCAGATCTGAACCTGAATCATCCAAAATCACTCATTTCATGAGCAGTTTCATCATACACAGAATGATATTTGGATCTGTCATTTCTGGCCTTTTCCCACGTACTGGGAATATCATATATGAGCTAGATTATCCAAAATCACTCATTCTACATCAAAGTGTGTGGTTTTTCATCAGATCTGAACCTGAATCATCCAAAATCACTAATTTCATGAGCACTTTCATCTTACGCAGAATGGTCATTCATAATCTCTCTTTTGGCTGTTTTCTACTTACTCTGCATCAAAAAAAGACTGTTTTGCCAGAATGAGAGCAGAAAAGGTACTTCCCATGTCATGGTGCAGAAATTAGTGGTTTTTCAACATATATGAGCCAGATTATCCAAAATCACTCATTCTGCATCAAAAAGAGTGTTTTGCCAGGATAACAGCAGAAAACGTACTTCCCATGTCATTGAGCAGAAATTAGTGGTTTTTCATCAGATCTGAACCTGAATCATCCAAAATCACTCATTTCATGAGCGTTTTCATCTTATGCAGACTGGTCATTCATAATCTCTCTTTTGGCTTTTTCCTACTTACTCTGCGTCAAAAAAGAGTGTTTTGCGAGGATAACAACAGAATAGGCACTTCCCATGTCATGGTACAGAAATTAGTGGTTTTTCATCATATATGAGCCAGATCATCCAAAGTCACTCATTTCATGAGCAGTGTCATCATACACAGAATGGTATCTGGATCCATCATTTTTGGCTTTTCACACGTACTTGGGCTCCAAAAGGACTGTTTTGGTGGATAACAGCAGAAAAGGCACTTCCCAGCTCATCATGCAGAAATTAGTGGTTTTTCATCATATATGAGCGAGATTATCCAAAATCACTCATTCTACATCAAAGTGAGTGGTTTTTCATCAGATCTGAACCTGAATCATCCAAAATCACTAATTTCATGAGCATTTTCATCTTATGCAGAACAGTCATTCATAATCTCTCTTTTGGCTGTTTTCTACTTACTCTGCATCAAAAAAGAGTGTTTTGCAGGGATAACAACAGAAAAGGCACCTCCTATGTCATGGTGCAGAAATTAGTGTTTTTTCATCATATATGAGCCAGATTATCCAAAATCACTCATTCTGTATCAAAAAGAGTGTTTTGCCAGTATAACAGCAGAAAAGGTACTTCCCATGTCATTGAGCAGAAATTTGTGGTTTTTCATCAGATCTGAACCTGAATCATCCAAAATCACTCATTTCATGAGCACTTTCACCTGTCGCAGAATAGTAGTTCATAATCTCTCTTGTGGCCGTTTTCCACTTATTCTGCATCAAAAAAGAGTGTGTTGCGAGGATAACAACAGAAAAGGCACTTCCCATGTCATTGTGCAGAAATTAGTGGTTTTTCATCAGATCTGAACCTGAATCATCCAAAATCACTCATTTCATGAGCACTTTCACCTTACGCAGAATAGTAGTTCATAATCTCTCTTGTGGCCGTTTTCCACTTATTCTGCATCAAAAAAGAGTGTGTTGCGAGGATAACAACAGAAAAGGCACTTCCCATGTCATTGTGCAGAAATTAGTGGTTTTCTCATCAGATCTGAACCTGAATCATCCAAAATCACTCATTTCATGAGCACTTTCATCATATACAGAATGGTATTTGGATCTTTCATTTCTGGCCTTTTCCCACGTACTGGGACTTGAAAAGGAGTGTTTTGCCAGGATAACAACAGAAAAGGCACTTCCTATGTCATCGTGCAGAAATTAGTGGTTTTTCATCAGATCTGAACCTGAATCATCCAAAATCTTTAATTTCATGAGCGTTTTCATCTTATGCAGACTGGTCATTCATAATCTCTCTTTTGGCTGTTTTCTACTTACTCTGCATCAAAAAAGAGTGTTTTGCACGGATAAGAACAGAAAAGGCACTTCCTATGTCATCGTGCAGAAATTAGTGGTTTTTCATCAGATCTGAACCTGAATCATCCAAAATCACTCATTTCATGAGCAGTTTCATCATATACAGAATGTTATTTGGATCTGTCATTTCTGGCCTTTTCCCACGTACTGGGGCTCGAAAAGGAGTGTTTTGCCAGGATAACAACAGAAAAGGCAATTACATCTGATTGACAAGAGCCGTGACACTGTTTACATATGTCATCGTGCAGAAATTAGTGGTTTTTCATCAGATCTGAACCTGAATCATCCAAAATCACTAATTTCATGAGCACTTTCATCTTACGCAGAATGGTCATTCATAATCTCTCTTTTGGCTGTTTTCTACTTACTGTGCATCAAAAAAGACTGTTTTGCCAGAATGAGAGCAGAAAAGGTACTTCCCATGTCATGGTGCAGAAATTAGTGGTTTTTCAACATATATGAGCCAGATTATCCAAAATCACTCATTCTGCATCAAAAAGAGTGTTTTGCCAGGATAACAGCAGAAAACGTACTTCCCATGTCATTGAGCAGAAATTAGTGGTTTTTCATCAGATCTGAACCTGAATCATCCAAAATCACTCATTTCATGAGTAGTTTCATGAGGCACAGAATAGTAGTTCATAATCTCTCTTTTGGCTTTTTTCTACTTACTCTGCATCAAAAAAGTGCATGTTTTGCCAGAATGAGAGCAGAAAAGGTACTTCCCATGTCATGCTGCAGAATTTAGTGGCTTTTCATCAGATCTGAACCAGAATCATCCAAAATCACTCATTTCATGAGCAGTTTCATCATACACAGAATGGTATTTGGATCTGTCATTTCTGGCCTATTCCCACGTACTGGGAATATCATATATGAGCTAGATTATCCAAAATCACTCATTCTACATCAAAGTGAGTGGATTTTCATCAGATCTGAACCTGAATCATCCAAAATCACTAATTTCATGAGCATTTTCATCTTATGCAGAACAGTCATTCATAATCTCTCTTTTGGCTGTTTTCTACTTACTCTGCATCAAAAAAGAGTGTTTTGCAGGGATAACAACAGAAAAGGCACCTCCTATGTCATGGTGCAGAAATTATCATATATGAGCCAGATTATCCAAAATCACTCATTCTGTATCAAAAAGAGTGTTTTGCCAGTATAACAGCAGAAAAGGTACTTTCCATGTCATGCAGCAGAATTTAGTGGTTTTTTCATCAGATCTGAACCTGAATCATCCAAAATCACTCATTTCATGAGCAGTTTCATCATATACAGAATGGTATTTGGATCTGTCATTTCTGGCCTTTTCCCACGTACTGGGGCTCGAAAAGGAGTGTTTTGCTAGGATAACAACAGAAAAGGCACTTCCTATGTCATCCTGCAGAAATTAGTGGTTTTTCATCAGATCTGAACCTGAATCATCCAAAATCACTCATTTCATGAGCACTTTCATCTTACGCAGAATAGTCATTCATAATCTCTCTTTTGGCTGTTTTCTACTTACTGTGCATCAAAAAAGAGTGTTTTGCAGGGATAACAACAGAAAAGGCATTTCCTATGTCATGGTGCAGAAATTAGTGGTTTTCTCATCAGATCTGAACCTGAATCATCCAAAATCACTCATTTCATGAGCACTTTCATCATATACAGAATGGTATTTGGATCTTTCATTTCTGGCCTTTTCCCACGTACTGGGACTTGAAAAGGAGTGTTTTGCCAGGATAACAACAGAAAAGGCACTTCCTATGTCATCGTGCAGAAATTAGTGGTTTTTCATCAGATCTGAACCTGAATCATCCAAAATCTTTAATTTCATGAGCGTTTTCATCTTATGCAGACTGGTCATTCATAATCTCTCTTTTGGCTGTTTTCTACTTACTCTGCATCAAAAAAGAGTGTTTTGCAGGGATAAGAACAGAAAAGGCACTTCCTATGTCATCGTGCAGAAATTAGTGGTTTTTCATCAGATCTGAACCTGAATCATCCAAAATCACTCATTTCATGAGCAGTTTCATCATATACAGAATGTTATTTGGATCTGTCATTTCTGGCCTTTTCCCACGTACTGGGGCTCGAAAAGGAGTGTTTTGCCAGGATAACAACAGAAAAAGGCAATTACATCTGATTGACAAGAGCCGTGACACTGTTTACATATGTCATCGTGCAGAAATTAGTGGTTTTTCATCAGATCTGAACCTGAATCATCCAAAATCACTAATTTCATGAGCACTTTCATCTTACGCAGAATGGTCATTCATAATCTCTCTTTTGGCTGTTTTCTACTTACTCTGCATCAAAAAAAGACTGTTTTGCCAGAATGAGAGCAGAAAAGGTACTTCCCATGTCATGGTGCAGAAATTAGTGGTTTTTCATCATATATGAGCCAGATTATCCAAAATCACTCATTCTGCATCAAAAAGAGTGTTTTGCCAGGATAACAGCAGAAAAGGTACTTCCCATGTCATTGAGCAGAAATTAGTGGTTTTTCATCACATATGAGCCAGAATCATCCAAAATCACTCATTTCATGAGTAGTTTCATGAGGCACAGAATAGTAGTTCATAATCTCTCTTTTGGCTTTTTTCTACTTACTCTGCATCAAAAAAGTGCATGTTTTGCCAGGATAACAGCAGAAAAGGTACTTCCCATGTCATGCTGCAGAATTTAGTGGCTTTTCATCAGATCTGAACCTGAATCATCCAAAATCACTCATTTCATGAGCAGTTTCATCATACACAGAATGGTATTTGGATCTGTCATTTCTGGCCTATTCCCACGTACTGGGAATATCATATATGAGCTAGATTATCCAAAATCACTCATTCTACATCAAAGTGAGTGGATTTTCATCAGATCTGAACCTGAATCATCCAAAATCACTAATTTCATGAGCATTTTCATCTTATGCAGAACAGTCATTCATAATCTCTCTTTTGGCTGTTTTCTACTTACTCTGCATCAAAAAAGAGTGTTTTGCAGGGATAACAACAGAAAAGGCACCTCCTATGTCATGGTGCAGAAATTAGTGTTTTTTCATCATATATGAGCCAGATTATCCAAAATCACTCATTCTGTATCAAAAAGAGTGTTTTGCCAGTATAACAGCAGAAAAGGTACTTTCCATGTCATGCAGCAGAATTTAGTGGTTTTTCATCAGATCTGAACCTGAATCATCCAAAATCACTCATTTCATGAGCACTTTCATCATATACAGAATGGTATTTGGATCTGTCATTTCTGGCCTTTTCCCACGTACTGGGGCTCGAAAAGGAGTGTTTTGCTAGGATAACAACAGAAAAGGCACTTCCTATGTCATCCTGCAGAAATTAGTGGTTTTTCATCAGATCTGAACCTGAATCATCCAAAATCACTCATTTCATGAGCACTTTCATCTTACGCAGAATAGTCATTCATAATCTCTCTTTTGGCTGTTTTCTACTTACTGTGCATCAAAAAAGAGTGTTTTGCAGGGATAACAACAGAAAAGGCACTTCCTATGTCATGGTGCAGAAATTAGTGTTTTTTCATCAGATCTGAACCTGAATCATCCAAAATCACTAATTTCATGAGCACTTTCATCTTACGTAGAATGGTCATTCATAATCTCTCTTTTGGCTGTTTTCTACTTACTCTGCATCAAAAAAGACTGTTTTGCCAGAATGAGAGCAGAAAAGGTACTTCTCATGTCATGGTGCAGAAATTAGTGGTTTTTCAACATATATGAGCCAGATTATCCAAAATCACTCATTCTGCATCAAAAAAGAGTGTTTTGCATGGATAACAGCAGAAAAGGTACTTCTCATGTCATTGAGCAGAAATTAGTGGTTTTACATCAGATCTGAACCTGTATCATCCAAAATCACTCATTTCATGAGTAGTTTCATCAGGCACAGAATAGTAGTTCATAATCTCTCTTTTGACTTTTTTCTACTTACTCTGCATCAAAAAGAGTGTTTTGCCAGGATAACAGCAGAAAAGGTACTTCCCATGTCATGCTGCAGAATTTAGTGGCTTTTCATCAGATCTGAACCTGAATCATCCAAAATCACTCATTTCATGAGCACTTTCATCATACACAGAATGGTATTTGGATCTGTCATTTCTGGCCTTTTCCCACGTACTGGGACTCGAAAAGGAGTGTTTTGCCAGGATAACAACAGAAAAGGCACTTCCTATGTCATCGTGTAGAAATTAGTGGTTTTTCATCAGATCTGAACCAGAATCATCCAAAATCTTTAATTTCATGAGCGTTTTCATCTTATGCAGAATAGTCATTCATAATCTCTCTTTTGGCTGTTTTCATCTTGGAGCTCTGCATCAAAAAAGAGTGTTTTGCACTTTTCATGAGCAGTTTCATCATACACAGAATGGTATCTGGATCTGTCATTTCTGGCCTTTTCGCACGTACTGGGGCTCCAAAAGGAGTGTTTTTTGAGGATAACAGCAGAAACGGTACTTCCCATGTCACTGAGTAGAAATTAGTGGTTTTTCAACAGGTCTGAACCAGAATCATCCAAAATCACTCATTTCACGAGCAGTTTCATCATACACAGAATGGTATCTGGATCTGTCATTTCTGGCCTTTTCCCACGTACTGGGGCTCCAAAAGGAGTGTTTTGTGAGGATAACAGCAGAAACAGTACTTCCCATGTCACTGGGTAGAAATTAGTGGTTTTTCAACAGGTCTGAACCAGAATCATCCAAAATCACTAATTTCACGAGCAGTTTCATCATACACAGAATGGTATCTGGCTCTGTCATTTTTGGCCTTTTCCCACGTTCTGGGGCTCGAAAAGGGGTGTTTTGCGAGGATAAAAGCAGAAAAGGCACTTCCTATGTCATGGTGCAGAAATAAATGATTTCTCATCACATATGAGCCAGAATCATCCAAAATCAGTCATTTCATGAGCACTTTCATCATACACAAAATGGTTTCTGGCTCCGTCATTTCTGGCCTTTTCCCACGTACTGGGGCTCGAAAAGGAGTGTTTTGCGAGGATAATAGTAGAGAAGGCACTTCCCATGTCATCATGCAGAAATGAGTGTTTTTTTATCATACATGAGCCAGATCATCCAAAATCACTCATTCTGCATCAAAAAGAGTGTTTTGCCAGGATAACAGCAGAAAAGGTACTTCCCATGTCATGGTGCAGAAATTAATGATTTCTCATCACATATGAGCCAGAATCATCCAAAATCACTCATTTCATGAGCACTTTCACCTTACACCAAATAGTAGTTCATAATCTCTCTTTTGGCTGCTTTCTACTTACTCTGCATCAAAAAGAGTGTTTTGCGAGGATAACAGCAGCAAAGGCACTTCCCATGTCATCGTGCAGAAATCAGTGGTTTTTCATCATATATTAGCCAGAATAATCTAAAATCACTCAGTCTGCATCAAAAAAGGGTTTTTTTTCCAGGATAACAGCAGAAAGACACTTCCCATGTCATGATGCAGAAATCAATGGTTCTTCATCAGGTCTGAACCAGAATCATCCAAAATCACTAATTTCACGAGCAGTTTCATCATACACAGAATGGTATCTGGATCCATCATTTCTGGCCTTTTCCCATGCACTGGGGCTGCAAAAGCAGTGTTTTGCAAGGATAACAGTAGAAAAGGTACTTTGATGTCATTAGTGGTTTTTCATCAGATCTGAATCCGAATCATCCAAAATCACTCATTTCATGAGAACTTTCACCTTACACAGAATAGTAGTTCATAATCTCTCTTTTGGCTGTTGTCCACTTATTCTGCATGAAAAGAGAGTGTTTTGCCAGGATAACAGCTGAAAAGGTACTTCCCATGTCACGGAGCAGAAATTAGTGGTTTTTCATGATATGTGAACCAGAATAATCTAAAATCACTCAGTCTGCATCAAAAAGGGGGTTTTGCCAGGATAACAGCAGAAAGACACCTCCCATATCATGGAGCAGAAATTAGTGGTTTTCTGTCATATTTGAGCCAGATCATCCAAAATTACTCATTCTGCATCCAAAAGAATCCAAAATCACTAATTTCATGAGCAGTTTCACCTTACACAGTTCATAATCTCCCTTTTGGCTGTTGTCCACTTTTTCTGCATCAACTTTGTCCACTTTGGACAAACCACAATAGAGTTGAGTTTAACAGCTTGCTCGGTATCTACATCCACAACAATGAAAACTTTCGAATATTATCATTTTATGAGAGATTACATCTCCAACGGTGTATTTCACCCCAGTCTTTCCAGGATAGAACGAAGTGAAATGCGCTGTGCCGCTTCCAACTTTATAATTAAAGGTTAAGCTCATTCAGCCAGGTTAAGGTTAAGTTAACAATTTCCCAGGCAAATTCATATATGGTGACCAGTGGCGTTTTTACATGTAAAAAATTGGTGGGGCACTAACTACTAGGCTATATACCAGGAAAACTACAGTACTTGCTCTTGCTACTGATGTGTTTTAGGTCCACAAAACACATTTGACAACAAAGTAGCTTCTAGCAGGTCTTGGACACATATACAGAGGAAGAGAGAGAGAGTGTGTGTGTGAGAGAGTGAGTCAGACAGAGTAAGTGAGTCAGAGAGAGAGAGAGAATGAGTGAGAGTGTGTGTGAGTGAGTCAGAATGAGTGAGTGAGTGAGAACCCAGAGCAGAGTTTTGTCTTTCGTTTATGTTTGTGAAACTGGTGACACGGCGCAGCTAGCTTAAAAATGTTTGTGAGTTATTACTTATTTATTGAGTTTATTATATTACAGCAAAGGTATGACACCTGGGAGGTAAAGTCAACTAAAGCAGTGATGAGACTTACATGGATGAATGAGTAAAAAACATATATTTTTTCTATGTGCCCATAGTGATTTAACTAATTGAAATTATTTGAGTCATGATTCTTACCTCTGTTCAGCTGCAGTTCAACTGATGGAGCACAGACTCAGAGAGAGAAGCTATTATTATTATTTTTTCTCATATCTATAATTTATTTCATGTGAATACAAAAGATGGGAGTCTTCATAGATATCTGTCCATGTGTGAGGCAGAACTCATTGCTGCAGAGAGGATGGAGTTGAAACATATCTAAGAGTAAAGAAATACAATTAATACATTAAAGAGTGGATTCTTCCCACTGAGGGTATGTCATCTCACCTGCAAAATGCAATGAAGGCCATTGTCAATTAAAACCATTTGAACAGTACATAAGTCACATCATGGTCTTCTAAACACAACACTGAAGCCTCAAAGCTAAAGCTCAAACCACACAAATAGCCGCTCCAGAGGTACATATAACTGAGTAGCAATGTTACCATTTTATTAGCCAACATGGTTGTTTCATGGTGCTGTTTGACGTGCTACCAGCAGAGATTAGTTTATGTGCTATAAGAGCACCAATGTTAACTCTGTCATTGTAAATTTATTGAAGAGAATCCGTCCACTTTCACAGCTTCTATCTTCTCTTGGTTCTTCCAAAACCTAACAAAAAACAAAGATGTCAGGCAGCCAACTGTTCTTACAGCATATCTGTGGATGCTAATACACAGTTGAGACATTCATTTTACCAACTACTGTAACATGAGTGAGACACTGTGTGAAAGGCCAACATGTTACTACTTAGGTGATGCCTGCTGTTTAATATGTGGCTGTTACGGCTGGCTCAAACACCGAACATAATAATGGAGACCACACCAGTAGTAAAGTGCTACATGTGAATTTATTACAGAAACTTAATGAAACATGAATGAATAAAGGAAGGCCAGATAAAAAAAAGTGCTGCTGCAGCAGGATGGAGAGAGAGAAAGCTGAACAAAGAGGACCGGCTTATATAGACTCAGCCCCACTAATCAGCACAGGTGCCTGTCAAACAATGATCAACCTAGAGGGAACAGGAAACACCAAAATAAAACAGGATGTAACAGTGGTTGATGTAGTTTTGCTTCCAATTCAGACACTCCACTTCACACTTTCAGGTCCTTTATCATTGTGCGAAGTGGGTTCATTACATTAATAAAAGCTGCAAGCAGTGTTGAACTGGCCTTCGCGCCCTTGCGCACGTCAGGCCGCGGCGCAATTGAAGGGCTTCTGGGACGGGCATGTAGATGTCTTCAGATCTGGGCTGTTTTCAGACAGTGCAAGGAGATAAACATCACTTCCTTTGTCCACTACCTTTGTCCACGCTGTTGGGGCTGCTTTACTGAAATTTCGTAGGGGGGCGCTATTCAGCCAGTTTGCATCACTGATGGAATATTGTCATGTACATGTGTTCAGGCCTGGAGTCTTATCAAACATGTAAAGTTTGGTGCAGACTGGAGCATTTACAAAAAAGTTATAGCAAATTCCTCTGTCATGGCGAAACATCAAATCTCAACAGTGTGAGGAAGAGAATTTTCTGCAGGGTGAGACATGGCTGCCTGCTCACACCTGTCATAAAAATCATGCAAGTTTTGTGCCCATTCACTTGAATTTCAATTAGTAAATTGAAAACCCTTGATGAGTTTGTGTGTAAAACAAATTAATTTCCTAATTTTCATCAAGTCTATTTTTAGGAATGTAAAGACTTTTAACTAGGGATGCACGACATTGGATTTTTGCCAATATCCAATATGTTAATATTTCCAACTCATTGTGGCCGATTGCCAATGCCAATATATGCACATTTTTTTACCAGCTGGCTGAGGAGGCTATTATGCACGTAAGCATAGATTATACTATGATCAAGAAAGACAATATATGAAGGAAGAACTTAGGAAGACTGAAGTTCAGTAGCTCAGCATTAAAGTTCTTCCCTCATATAGGCTATAGTCTTTCTTGAGCATTAGTACAATATATGATTGCATGTGTAATAGTCTCCTCAGCCAAGTGGGAAAAAATATGTTCATATATGAACATCAGCAATTGGCAAAAATGACAGTCAAAAAGTAATCGTGTTAAATAATTGTGATCCAATATTGAACAAGATAATCGTGATTATGATTTTTGCCATAATCGAGCACCCCTAAAAACAACATAAATTGTGATTTACACACACACAGAGTTTAAATATGTATGTGATAAATTGTAAATATGTATGTAATTAATTGTTTTCTTTAAGAAACTGTTACTTGAACATTTTTCAGTGTGCCCCTAAATTTTTATGTGGGCTCCTAATTTTTTTCATTTAGGAGCACATGTACTCCTTGAAAAAAAAGTAAGGATTTAACACTGCTGTCGGATGTGTAGAAAATTTCCTAATTTTCATCAAGTCTATTTTTAGAAAAGTAAAGACCTTTAACCCACATGAACTGGTCAAAGTTTGATTGAAATATGTACCGTCAAGTGTGTCGAGACAATAAGTAACTGCAGCTTGACACAGAAAAATACTCATATATTTGAATGGAGAGTGTGAGCAAACCGCTAGCTGCTTGTGCCCTAATAAAGGAAAAACTGCAGTACAGAGCTACAAATTTTAGTTTTGATGGTATTTTTCTACAGCACTTTATCACCAAACTGTCACCCTCACTCCATTTTTTTCCCTTCCCCTCATAGGTCATCCCCACTACTGAATTATAAATATAAGACCAGTAATTATTGTAAAATAAATGACAATAACACCAAACTTCAAATAAAGTTTGTATATAATGTACTGTATGTATATAGGCCTTTCTGCTGTATCCTACAAAAATGAGCTGCATTCAACCCCCACACCAATGGCGGCTGGTGATTCAAAAAACTGGGAAGGACAGGAGGAAAACCAACATGGAATCTTACAACAAACCACATCAAACTATATCATTGTCCCCCACCTGATGAAATCGGAGGAGTGGGGGGCAATTTTATGTGCCAATAAAACAATTTGCTTTTAAAAACAAAAACCCCTGGGTGGTGTAAAGGCTGCTTCTTTAAAGACATTTAGCATATACATATTGTTTCTAAACAAAGAAGAGCTAATTTTAGCCATGGAGTGGTTCAGATGTGTGATTTTACCAACAAAGTGAAGTTCAAATTTATAGTATTGTTCTATTGTGACAACAGATTTATGTTCTCATCAAAAATTGACAATATATCACATGATTTACATGTGTTTCCTGTGTATTTTTGTGGTATAGAGAAATATATAAAGTACCACAAAGCTTATAATCTGATACAGGTTCAGATCAGTACTGAATACTAGAACGATTGAACACTAAAAACATTCACAGATCTAAAAGTGTAGGTTCACATAAAAGTATTAATGCATGTATCAAATACATGACTTACACACTCTTATCTATATGCATGACATACAAAATATAGTCATTCAAAATATAAGCTGACATGTTAACACTTGTTATTCTAGTTACTTTAAGCTTATTACTCAATATACGGTTCAGCTTAAACACGAGCAATGAAGAAATTCTCACAAGCAAGCAGCCAGACCTCCTGCACACTCATTCACTAATCACACAACATCAACAGGTGACTGAACAACCACTCAATTAAAAACTGGATCAATTCCAAATGAATGAGTGAGTCCAAACAGTTCACTGTAACTTCAACAAGCAAACTACCTACAGCACATTATATGATCTCTGCTGCATTCTTGTTAAGGAGATGAATTCGCACAACAGCCACAGAGACATTTAACAATCAGAGATGAGATAGAGAAGCTGTATCTGACTCACGTTATCTGTTGTCTTCTTTCTTTCATGGAGATGAAGTATCCATGTCATAACACCTATTTGTGGCTGTTGGTCATCTTGTTTGTTATTTAACAGAACTTCATGGCTGCTGGTTAACCAGTCTGATATCATTAGCAACAATGACAAACAAACTAACTCTCCTGGTTGTTTCTCTGGTTGCTTCTCTCTCCACCCTCCTTGGGGGCGTCCTGCCGCTGCTGCGCCACACAGTCCAAATCCATTCTCCTGTTAGTTTTACAACAGTCCTTAACAGTCCTTCCATGGATGTATAAAGAGTCCTTCAGGCTGCTACAACAAGCTAACTGTTGCGTTGGCTAACGCAAGCAACTATCTACTGCTCTTATCTACTGCTGCTACTCTGCTTTACAGTGGAGAGAATTGAAGATGAAATCTGGAAACTATCATTGGACCAACACGATGTCAATATTGCATTCTGGTTGTTGCTTGGTTAGGGAAGACGTCCTCACTTGGAGCGTCATTTTACGTCTTGGCCAATCATAGATTAGCATGAAAAAAAATGAAGTACATTAAATTGATCCATGAGGAGATCCCGCCCTGCGCAGGACAGCAGGAGCCTGTCCTTCTCTGTCCCCCACTCCCCCCCACTATCCCCCACTGCCCCCTACCACCACCTCACACACGCTGCCCATTCTCCTCCTGCCCTGCAGGTGTCGCTGTTGAAGCATTTTAACCAGAATTTCATATGGATTTTTTCCAAAGAAGAGAGAAAAAATATTTTATAAATACTACTGGGATTTGGTAATGGTTTATTTCAACCAAATATTCTTTTTTATATTTTGATCTTCCTCTTGCCTCTCAAAAAATAGAGGAGGAGCAACCTCCACTGCAATATACCATATCAAAATATCGATGGGGTGCTTCCTGACCAATGTCAACAGGCATGAGATATGTGTCCTGGAACATACAATGTTGCTGTCTATCACACAAAAGCTCATCTTCTGCAACCACCACTTTCTACATTAGTATCACTCATATTTCCTAAAACACCAGTATCTTGTTCCCTACAAAACTCATTTAGCCACGCTTCATTAAACTCTACATTTTTATAATGTACATTTGTGCACATCTGTTTTAAATATTGCAATGCTTGCTTTATGTGCATAGTGTCAACAAACTGATATTCATAATGCCCTTTATAAGTTAGTTTAGACTTCAATTTTAGATGCAACAAAGATCCTTCTATATTAAAACGGGGAAACAAATCGTTAATCAGCACAATATTTGCTGGAACACGTCACCATTCCATGCACTCAATTTTGAAAAACTTTAGGTAATGATAACATTTTCATAAATGGTATATGTAAAGCAATCAAATTTTGTTCTAAGCTATTCAAACATGCCAATTCTGGTGGTATGGGATGAACTCTCAAATTGTTCGTTGCACATTCAGGTGGCAATTCACCTTTATTATATTATATTATTATTATATCTTATAATGATAGTGTAACAAATCATTAACATTTGGAGGATATGACTTCTGGCCAATTGGCATATCCTAGGCCCTGCAGTAAGTTATGTGAAGTGGACAGACTTGGTCGCCAAGGAGATAAACATCATATCTCTACACAATGTGTTGGGCTGAAATTTACAGCGGATGTTCCTGGAGACGCAGGGACAAACGTGTTCAAATTTCAGCCCTCAAATCATTAGCATTTGGGAGATATGGCCTCTGTCCAATTGACAAAGAGCTGCTGCCTTCCTGTCCTAAGCCACACTGAGGAAAGCAAGGGTGGCAGCAGTTCTCCATAACTTATTCAACTGCTGTCAAAGCCACCATATATATACAGAAACCACACTGAGGGAAAAATGCAGGATCTAATATTATAGGTGTCTGAGTTACCTGAATTATACACTTCTTCAATGGCAGGGAACTAACATATCAATGATCTTGGATCAACATCAGCTTCAAAGTAACACCAGGAAACAGGAACATGCCAACACAGGCAGTAAAGAAGACTGATTGCAAGTTAACATGAATGTAAACAATGCAGGCATCAAATGTTTACACAAATGTCTTTGCAAATGTTTTATGTGGAAATGCATTCAACACATTTTTTAGTTAGGGATACACAGTGCACTTTGGTGAGTGGCACTGAATGACTGAATTTTAAGAAAAATGTACATTTTCAGGGAACCTTTAATCTTTAGATTATCATACAAAGAGACGCTAAGACACACAAAACATACAAACAAATAAAACTCCTGAAGGTGGAAAAATTGCAGCTAGATTTATTACACAATCCACAAGACAATATATGGTATACATTAATCAACTGAGGTGACAATACGTAGGTCCCAAAAATTTTGTAACTCAAAATTTATATAATGTTAATTCAATATTATCAACTTAAAATGAAAGATTGATGCTAATGACAAAACTTAAGAAGAAAAAAATTGTCAAGCACTGTTTGATCTAAATCCAGTGCACTCTCCACACCTACAAATATTACCTGGAGGAAATATTACTGTCCTGGCCAGGAGGCTCTGAGGTTGAGGAGAATCAACACATCGCAGGGAGCCAAGCAGTAAACCCCCAACTCATTCAATGCATATTCTGGTGGAGGATCCCCTCCTCCTGCCCAATCTCTCATTTCTTCCTCTGACTCTTTAAGGAAATTCCTTAGAAGAATAGCAGAGCCCACATTAAGACATAAGATGATACACGCCTCCTTAACACTGTGGACAGAAAGAGAGAGCAGATGGTGAAAAAATAATCATAATTCTTGTAGAAACATAGTTATCACTTTCACTTGGGCTATTAATCTTAAATTATCTGTCCTTTACTCCTCATAAAAAAATTTCAGTTGCTAAGTGTTTTGTTAGTATTTTTCCACTTCACTATTTTTCATTATTATGATCATTCCTATCTAATCCGTCATAGCAATAGCAAAAACTGTTACACACAAGCAAAAGATGGTTCTCCAACCACAAAATGTTGTGGAAAGCACATCCATTTGTAGCAGCGGTGCCACCAACCTAGTAATAGAGGTAAGATGCAACATAATATACACAGGAAAAGCAAAACACAGTAATATCTTTTATCTCCCCACCTTATTTCCTAATTACTCTAATTCTTATTCTAATTCTTATTCTAATCACACCCCCAAAACTCTTAAAATCACTCAAAAGTGTATTTTTCTTATTGATTCTTCACTGCGATGTTTGAGCTTCACTGTGCCGACTGATATATGTCTGGAGAGGTGGAGGTGTTGAAGGTGTGGGTATGTATAGCTGCATGTCATCATTCAACTGCTGGCTGTCAAGGTGGTGTCAAGCAAATGACGTGGGCTTCATAGAGAATTGAGCGACCTTCTGGGTAAGAGCTGGTCTGATTAGGAGAGATGGCATACATGCCACTTTGGATGGAACTGCTCTCATATCCAGAAATATTTATTGGTTTATTAGTAGACAACCCATGAAAACCCAGAGTTGAGACCAGGAGGCAGAGAAGCAGTCCTACACACTTTTCTGTGCTTCCATTTTAGTGCAGTTACCCACCCAAAGCCACATAGAAACTATGTCTGGCCCCGACCACTTAAATCAATTAAACTTAAAGTAAACAAAAGCAGAGTTATTCATAAAAATTTTATAAAAAACAACTCCACATCTGCAATAGTACAACAACACAGGAGAATTAAATGTGGACTCTTAAACATTAGATCTCTGTCATTTAAAGCCGTATTAATAAATGATCTAATCTCAGATTATCGCATTGATTTATTTTGTCTTACTAAAACCTGGCTGTGTCATGAAGAATATGTTAGCCTGAAAGAATCCACTCCCCCCAGTCGTATTAAAAAAATTCTCAAAGCTCACATTCCTCGAGACATCGGCTGAGGAGGTGGAGTTGCAGCCATTTTCGACTCAAGCCTAATAATCAACCCTAGACCTAAACTAAATTATAACTCATCAGCCAGCCAGTTGTACTGCTTTCCATCAACACTGAATTCAATGCCATGTCTCAATACAGCAGAGGACTCTCATGCCAGTCTTAGCCCCTCCCAAATTGATCATCTTGTTGATAGTGCTGCGGGCTCACTGTGAATGACACTCGACTCCATCGCCCCTTTAAAAAGCCCTAGGTTCCTTTTCAGCAATTTGGCCAGGCTAACAAAGAGTCATAACTTTATTGATCTGTGTATTCCTATAGCTGTCAGTAGCAACGACTTCATGAGCTTCTTTAATGATAACATTCTAACTATTAGAGACAAAATTCATCACCTCCTGCCCTCAACAGGCACTGACCCCAAACACAGGAACCTTAGAAACAGCTGTAAAACCTTATATATATTTAGACTTTTTCTCCAATCAATCTTCCTGAACTAACTTCAACGATTTCTTCATGTAAGCCATCAACCTGTCTCTTACACCCCATCCCAACTAGGCTGCTTAAGGAAGTCTTACCCTTAGTTAGCACTAAGCACTAAAACTTACTAGATATGATCAATCTGTCTTTAGTAATAGGCTATGTACCATAGTCCTTTAAAGCAGCTGTAATTTAAACTCTTCTTGATTCAGGCATTTTAGCTGACTATAGACCTAAATCTAACCTTCCCTTTCTCTCTAAGATCCTTGAGAAAGTAGTCGTCGATCAGTTGTGCGACTTTCTACATGACAATAGTTTGAGGATTTTCAGTCAGGATTTAGAGTACATCATAGCACAGAGGCAGCACTGCTGTAAGTTACAATGACCTAACTGCATCAATGACCTTCTAACTTCAACGCATGTGCATGGCATAAAAATATAAAGACAAGCCCACAGGCATGCGTGTGCTGCATGCCGCACATGCCGTTCAAGTAGCACTACAATATGCATGTGCACATGCACATGTACTAAAAGTACACCCACGTGATATTTCAATGACTCCTTTCATCCCCCACATAAGCACACATGTATACTTACTGCTTGAAGAAATTCTCAGGTCTTTTGCAGTAGTGACCAAATAGAGGAAATAGGTTTCTCGTCATGTCAAACTGAAGCTGAGTTGCCCCACCATCACTGAAATGATTAGACAGGATCACCTGACAGAGAAACACATGAATATATTGAGCCTATCTCATTGTAACTGCATTGCTGCAAACTGATGTCTAGCGAACATAGTGCATAGGTGAACAATGTTATTTAATAGCAGTTGCAAGATATAAATACATCTCTTGCATTCATTTTAAACCTCAATGTACAATAATGCACTAATAATAAGAACCTGATGGACAAACTACCAAATTTACAGTAAGAATCCTCTAATCACTTGTAAGACACTTTTGCAGGATTCTAATTTTAAACCACCTCATCCACAAACATTCAAAAGTCTGCTAGAGACAGAGCTTCTGACCAACTCACAGAGCTTATGCTAACTAGCTGGCTTACTACAGCTGACAAATTTTGCAGTTAACAATTATCATCACTGTTGCTGCAGTTGTCACCTGCTGAAATTGAGAAGCCTGCTTTTTTCTACTTCTGTGAGAAAGGAACCAAATGTTCCAAAAATGACTATGACTTTATAGTTGCCACTATTACCATTATACGTTGCATATGTGCAGTGCTAGATTGGACAGCTTGGCAGACATAGCAACCATTACTAGGGGGTGGGGCTTAGTAAATGGTCATTTGGCTCACTCATTCAATCAATATCTGTGAATAAAATATTATTTGAAATAATCCTCGTAACACTGCATGTCCCAGATATTACCCAATTGTCAAATTTTGTTATCCTTAATTATCACCGCATGTAAACAAAAATGGATTAGCTAAAACATACACATAATTTGCAGTTAATTAATAATTTGTATCAAAATTTGTTATCAGTCCAGTTGTGTCACCTGTCTTAGTTTTTGGATTGACTGTCAATGAGTAGCATACTGCAGACTTATGAGAAGTAAATTGTTTGATCCTTTATGCTACTATTTCGCCATTCATATAGCAAGGCTACTCCCCAACACATTGCCACTCAGCCAGCATGACATCTTTTTTACATTAGCTATCCCTCACCCATACATGCAGACCCAGCTGCAGTTTCTCCAAAATCAAAATTTAGAGTCAAAATCTAGATTGAACAGTGCTGCTTGAAAGTTTGTGAAACCTTTAAAATTTTCTGTATTTCTGCATAAATATGACCTAAAATGTGATCAGATATTTACATGTCCTAAAACTAGATAAAGTGAACCAAATTAAACAAATGAGACAAAAAAAAAAAAAAAACTTTTTCATTTATTTTCAGTGACTGGTGTGACCACCTTTTGCAGCAATAACTTCAACCAAACATTTACTGTAACTTTTTATCAGCCCTGCACATCAGCTTAGAGGAATTTTAGCCCATTCCTCTTTGTAGAACATTCTCAACTCAGGGATGTTGTTGGGCTTCTTTGCATGAACTGCCTGCTTCAGGTCCTTTCACAGCATTTTTATGGCATTAAGGTCAGGACTTTGACTTGGCGTTTCCAAAACATTAACTTTGACGCTCCTACAGTGAGGTGTCATCATAACTTATTGGGATATTTTGCAATCTATTCCTCTGTCCTGTGGTACGGACGAGCCCAGGTACTAGAGCAAATCACTGATCCAGTGGTACGTTTATCTGCCACCCTGTTTCGGACAATAGCAGGTCTCCTCTTCATGCTGCTCCTGCTCTCCAGAGATGTTCAGCTAAATCATGGACCAGTGACCCCTGAAGCGCTGCAGAACATCGGTGCTGATTTGTGCCTGAGAGTGTCTGGGACTCCTCTGGTGCCGGTGATGAATGAGCATCAACTTTCTGAGCCGGGCTTTCTCCTGGACTTTCTCTGTCTGACTGAAACATGGTTGAAACAAACAACTCCTGCGAGTGTGTTCATGGTGCCCGGATACCAATGTTTCAGAAGAGACAGGCCTGATGGAAGAGGAGGAGGGGTGCTTTTTTATGTGAGATAGAACATCAAACGTGAACATGTGGTTTACAATGCGGGTAACACGTTAGAATATGTTGGGATAAAAATAATGTTATCCCAACAAATGTCTTTTAACATCATAGATATCTATAGGCCCCCTTCTGCAGATGACACTATCTTCTATGATCAACTCACAGAAGTCTTGAAAGAGTGCAATTTTAACATAGGATTATTATTTATGGGTGATTTTAATGTGAACTGGGAGGATAAAACTAAGAGGAAAAAACTAAAAATGATCACAGAGAAATTCCAATTAGAACAACTAGTGAAAGGCTCAACTAGGATTGCAAAATGTTCCAATAAAAAAAACTGATCTGATATTTACTAATAAACCAGAAAGAATAACTAAAAGTTATAATTTAATCACTGGCTTATCAGATCATAACCTAACCCTATGTGTGAGAAGACTGACTAAAAATAGATTTAGGACCACGGCAACTAAGACAATGATCCCTCAATGCATACCCAGAGCTAAGCAAGAAGAATTTGTCAGTGAAATTAACAGCTTGAACTGGGATGATGTACTTTCCTCTGATGATCTGGACTATGGCTGTGATACTTTTAACTCACAGAATCAACTCTGTGAGGGAAAGATTTAATGTGAGGATACAGATAAAATCTAAAAATAAAAACAATTTGCCGTGGTTTAATGAAAATTTGTGGAAACTAATGAAATCTAGAGATGCTGCACTAAGAGAGGTAATTAAAACTAGAAGAGACACTGACATGCTGATTTATAAAGGTTTAAGTTACAAAGTTATCCAAGAGCTAAGAGAAACTAAATCTTGTTTTTATCTCAATATACTGAATGAGGCAAAAGGCAACAGTAAATTGATCTGGAAAAACATCAATAATCTCACAAGGAGGGACCCAAAATTTTTTAGGAGATTTTAAACTCAAAGTACATGGAAAGTTAATTGAAGATCATCTTACGATTGCTTCTGTCTTTAATATTTTTTTCTTGAGTCTGTATATGAATAAGAAAAAAATGTATGAAAAGGAAACTGGATGCTACAGGCCAGGTTTTCGTGCTGGTAGATACTAATGAGTTACAAATAAACAAAATCATCAGCTCCTTACAGAGCTCCAAAAATTTTGGTCCACATTGTATGCAATTTGGCTTTAGAGCAAATCATTCCACCGAAACTGCTACCTTGCACTTAGTAGAGCAAATTAAATCAAGACTTGATAAAAGATGAGTTAGTGCTGTATTTTTAGATCTGCTTAAAGCATTCGACACAGTCAATCATGATGTTTTAACATCTAGAGCACTGGCATGGATGTCTTCATATTTATCTAATAGGATACAACGTGTAAGGTTTGTGATGCACTGTCCAGTAACGTGAAGTGCACAATAGGTGTTCCACAAGGGTCAGTGTTAGTTCCCCTATTATTTAGCCTATACATTAATACTCTCCCTCAACAGTGTCATGATGTAGAAAAAAAACAGCTGAGTTAGCTGCTGCTAAGCTAACAATTGCATTGGAAGGGATCACACATTGGCTTGATCAATCATGTCTGAGTCTACCATGGTACAACCTCCTAACACTGATATTCTCATCAAAGATGAAAGGACTGACACAGTCACTGATTTTAAATATCTTGGTGTGACACTGGATCCAAATTTTGACTTTAAAACATGTTAAATAAAATGGTTAAAACTATTAATTGTACTTATTAAGTATGACTTAGCAAATTTTAGACATTAGAAACTGTCTCTCTTTGGAGGCAGCCAAGATATTTATCTATTTATGGGCAGGCTGGAGAAACAGCCATAAAACCTTTTGAGTCCTTGTACAAACAAGCTCTAAAAACTCTGGACAAAAAGCCAATGCATTTCCATCACTGTAGGGTACTAGGGAAATACAATTTACTGAGCTCTGAGAATTTCAGATTATTCTCAAATTTGTGCCTAGTTTATAAAATTTTAAATGGTTTAGCCCCTCATCCACTTTTTGTACTTTGTGTACACTTGCTCAGTGAGTTCTATTAGATCCTCCAGAATATCCTCTACACAAGATTGTACCATACCATTTTGTCGCACTGTATTTGGGCAGTCAGCTTTCTCTGTGAAAGCCACAACTCAGTGGAATGTCCTACCTGATGATGTGAAGAGCTGCAGTTCCATCAGTACGTTCAAAACCAAATTAAAAAATCTGCTAAAAACTACTCAGCTCTGTAACCACTGAATCTCATCTCATGGTCTCCTCATAAACACAAATAATTTTGCTTTTAATTTGAGAAGCTTACATTATTAATTTCTAGTTGACATTGTGGATTTATGTGATGTGCTATTGTGTGTAACTTTGTATTTTGTGTCCTGTGTTTTTTTTGGCTTTGTACTGTTTTTATATTGTGCTGTTACATGTTTTAATTGTAAGGGAAAGCAGATGAAAATTAGCTTTAAGCTAACTCTGGTGCAGTGCATCAAATGTTATCATGTATGTTATGTAAAACTGTACATTGTTCCAATAAATACAATACAACAAGTTTCTTCTGCTCTAACCATTCTTTGGAAGAATGACTTGTGTGTTTGGGGTTGTTGTTTTACTGCATGACCCACTTTCTGTTGAGCTTTAGTTCACAGACAGATACCTTGACATTTTCCTATAGAATATGCTGGTACAACTCAGAACTCATAGCTCCTTCAATGATTGCAAACCGTCCGTTCAGAGGCAGCAAAGCAGGCCCAAACCACGATGCTACCACCACCATGTTTCACAGATAGATGGGTTAAGGTTCTTATGCTGGAATGTAGCCTTTGCTCATCAAGCCAAAAAGTTTGATTTTGGTCTCATCCATCCACAGAACACTTTTTGAGTTATCTTCTGGTTTATCCACATGGTTTGAGCGAACTGTAGACAGCAGCAATGTTCTTTTTGGAGTGAAGTGGCTTTTTTCCTTGCAACTCTGCCATGCACACATTGATGTTCAATGTTCTCCTGATGGTGGACTCATGGAATATTGACTGTAGCCATTGCACGAGAGGCCTTTAGTGTCATAGACATTACCCTTGTGGCCTCCCAGAGTATCACATGCCTGCTCTTGATGTGATTTTTTGTTGTTTGACCATCCCTGGGGAGGGTAACAATAGTGTTGGATGTCCTCCATTTGTACACAATTTGCCTGACAGTCGACTGGTGGAGTCCAAACTCTTTAGAAATGATTTTGACACCCTTCCAAGCCTGGTGAGCATCAGCAACTCTTCTTTTAAGATCCTCAGAAATATCCTTTGTTTGAGCCATGACACACTTCCACAAACCTGTGTTAAGAAGCTCAGACTTTGATAGTGAAGACCCAGATTTCTCTTCTTTGCATAAGGCAGGGTCTCCGAGACTCACACTTGCTTGTCATCCCATTGATTGAAACACTCAACTCTAATTTCCTCTTCAAGTCAACTGATAATCCTAGAGGTTCACATATTTTTGCCATGCACAAATATTAACATTGGGTCATTTTCCTCAATAAATAAATGAACAAGTGTAAGGTTTTTGTCTCATTTGCTAAACTCTTTATCTAATTTTAGGACTTGAATGGAAATCTGATCATGTTTTAGGTCATATTTATGCAGAAATAGAGCAGATTCTAAAGAGTTCACATAAACTTTCAAGCAGCAGTGTATATATGTCACTATATAACATTTTAGTTATCTAAACTGTCTCTGAACAGCTTGACTATATGATCCCTGCTATGAAGTCTGTTTTTAGTACGGTCTACCTATATTTCATATTAATATGAAACACAAACAGTGTAGTTGATTAAGCAGGTACTAATCTCTTACATCCTGGTAGAGAAAGTTGTCAAGTCTCTCCGCAAGGCCCTGCCAAGCCTGCTGGAACAGGGAAAGACTCAGGATCTGCTGAAGGTTCAACAATCTGTCCCTGACACAAAGCATCATGGGACATGCTGAACTAGACAAGGACATGGTGGACTGGTCCTGCTGGGATGGTAGAGAAAACCACCTAAAGAAAAGACAGAGATGAGAACAAGCATGAAAGAGAAGAAATCCATATAATAATAAGATTAAATAAGATAAAATAAGATAATCTTTATATTCTTTGGTTGCTCTACTCAGTGAAATTAGTAAAACAAACACTATGTAAAGAGAAAATAATCAATCTTCAAAGCAATGTAGGAGACACAGACTGTTTTATATTTTCTTAACCTGCTATTTTAGATCTCCTCTACCTCTTACTGCTCCATTATACTGATCTTTCTGCATATTAAAAGAGCAACATGTCCTCTACAAGCTTTGCTGTGGTTTTAGGCAGTCAGCATCTGAGACTATATGTAGTTTCTTAAAGAGTTATGTTTTGTGCTTCAATCAGGGTTTGTACACAATTTGAAATGAATTACTATGACTTTTCAGGGATTCATTGTATGGAATTTGCCTTAGTTTTCATTCCGTGAATACCTGAAATATATGTATGTGTTATAACCACTGTATATATACAGGGTTAAGGTTACAAAACTTTCACTGTAATATTACATACATAAACCCATAGTTAATACCAAGCTATTACTTTACTTCATCATTACCTCTTCATTATTAAAATATCACCTCACTATTACCTTGTTATACCAAAGTGTGATGTAAAGCTATTATATTACATCCTGAGTGATCCTGTTAGCATGTTAATGAAGTTACCATTTATGTGCAGTGTGCTTAGAGGTGTAGTGAGAAGCGTAATGTGCATAGAGGCATAGAGTGAGGTGTAATGTGCATAGAGGTGTAGTGTGAGGTGTACTGTGCATAGAAGCATAGTGTGAGTGAAATGTGCACAGAGGTGTAGTGTGAAGTGTAATGTGCATAGAAGCATACTGTGAGTGACATGTGCACAGAGGCCTAGTGTGAGGCATAATGTGCATTGAAGTGTGTGAGCTGCCGGTGCTCTGTCTGTACAGCTACACGGGACGTGTTCTGACCCAATGTTGAGTGTAGGTCACCCAAGTAGCAGTGTGGAAATCATCACATTCCATTGTATGTCGACTCTCTGAGCTAATCAGCTATTCCGGGGCTCCTGCTAACTAGCCACATGCTGCTAGCTCTCTCCACCTACAGCAGCCCCACATTACACTGCATAGAAACACAAATGAAGTACTAGCTGCTGTCTTGCTAGCATGCTGCTCACCCCACCACTCCTTTTTAGTCACTATGTTAAACTAATCTATACAACACAGAATGGAAAGGATGTACAATGAATACAGAAATATCAATCACTAATTTCCTTCAAGTAATAAGGTGGTTGCCATAAGTTAACAAGACACTACTATGATGGTTAGGGTCAAAATGCCAAACTCGACACTTCAAAACAGGAATCCACAAACCAATGGGTGACATCACGGTGACTATGTCATTTTTTTACAGTCTATGGTTGGACCCACCTAGAGACTAAGACCCGCACCAGCTGACGAGCCTAGAAAATGGAACTGAAAATTTCATCAACCGCTGGATCAGCTCCACACTATTTGCCACACAAGGACACACACATCTGGGGCATGTACTACGAAGCAAGTTCAACATACCCGGGATATCTTTTCGTTAGCTGGCTTCACTGAATCTAACATTGGCCCTCCAGATAACCAGTGCTATGAAGCTGGCTATCAACTAGCTCAGTCAACTCTGGGTTTCCCTATCCAGCTACAAGCGCATTCATGTGAAAGAGACGGGGTTGTTAATTACAAGTGACATCATCAGAAGAAGTACTTCGTATTTTATGAGATGAAACAGTGATACCAAGTACCTGTGGAAAACTTCTGTCTTAGGGACAGCAAAGTCATATTGAATGAAATGAAATGTACACGATAGCCTGTAATCATACACCAGAATAACAGGATGTAGAAACACTAGGAATAATTTCCATATACTAGAGCTAGACTAAGCCCTAAAATACATGTAGGAATTATTATATATGACTTAAGTATAGAGTGAATATTTTTTGCTATTTAGTTGGATGATGAAGAAACCATTCTGAATATGTAGAAAAAAACAAAAGACACAAAAAACAAACAAACCAAAAAGTAATGCCAGACTGTTTCTGCTACCAAAGCAGTGTTGAGGTCTATCTTACCGAAATGTTTCATTTATAATCATGGGAGTCAATAATCAGTGTGTGGATTATTTTTTCTGATAAAAGATAATCTTTTGTTTTTAGTTCCAATTATCATCACACAGTTGTTTCATGTTATTCTGAGCTAGTGATGGAATCAGAGTGTAAAATCATCCACACTGTTAGCTATCACTCTGGAGATAAAATAAACTTTGCACAATTAAAATGCAGCTAAAATCATCATTATGTGTTTAGTGCCGTAAACTATCTCACCGTTTGCTGGAAACTCTGCTTTAAAACCAGAGTGGAAACAGAAAGCCTGGAATAATATAATGTTTGTACTGACCTATAAAAATATGTATTGCTCTTTTTTACTTGTCACTTTATTGTAAACTCATGTTGGAATCCTGTAGCAATGATGACATCTTTTTTCCATTGGTCTCATTGATCAGTGGTCAGGGTGTTGACATGTTGTGATCCGATCCTCTGAAGTTAACAGTTCTGGAGCAGGTTAGCTGTTCAGCGTAAGTTACCGTTGCGATGTACCCCAGTATAAAGTGAACCACCGTCGTAATCCTGAAAACTCAGAGCAACACCTGAAGTAACCTTGCTAACCCCAAAACCTGCTTCATAGTACAGGCCTCTGGTAACTTGCAAGTGCAATCATAAAGTACAGCTGACATCTAGGCAGAGTTAGCTAATGGATTGTGTGTAAATTGATGCTGAATAATTATTTTAATGCTGGATGCTTGGTAGGACTTTGTTGTAAATTTATTTAGTTTTTAATCTAGTCTTTGACGAACTAGAGTTTGCTGCTCAATTTTTAAAGTTATGCTTTCTCTCACTTCCTCTACTAACATGCTGCATACATCCCCATTCCAATATTGGAATCTCAGTGTAAGTAGGGAGTTAGTATTGTAGTAACCACCAGTGGTTCAGACCAATCAGTGTTGCGAATCCAGCTGCCTTGCAAGGTAAGACAGTGATAGATAGATGGTTCATCCAATCACCTGCCAAGTATTTTTTGAAAGTGCCTGTCCTTTTCCAAACAGTTTCTATGGATGACTTCTCAAATGGTTCCGTGTAACAAACCATCTGGTGTGTCCTTGATGGAAACTTAAACTTCCCACCTGGTGCTCATAATCCTTTGAGTTGTTATCTCTCAACCAACTCCAATTACCTTCATTACATTATTATTCTGTTATATATATACACATTGCAGATCTGGTTGTTGTATAATTATAACTTAAATTCAAACACTAGTAATTTTAGTAGATTTTCCATTTATTTTGATAATTTTAATTACTGATTTAAATTCCAGCTTCTGCTGTTATTTAAGCAACAACTACTTAATATTTTAATCTGAGCAGCTCAAAGTTACCATTGGTTCACAGGCTTGTGTTGACAGTTTTTATGGTATTGATCAATGCTTTCATGTCAATTATACCACAATATACATTTTAGGCTACACTGTTCTTATCATACCCACTCCAGCTGCATATGAAAGGGCTTTCTTTGTTAAAATCACTCGGAGACCATTTAATATGGTACTCATCAATAGGCTGTTGTCTCACCTGTCTTGGTGGTATGGTTTGGCTTTTTCTGTGATTTCTCTCATAATCCCATCCAGCAGTCTTCCCATCATGTCTCCTTTCAGTCGCTCCAGTAACGCCAACAGACCTTCAAATAGAGAACCCTCCAGAGAAGCCAGACGACCCACCTCCATCACCCCCAGGCCTCCTAGTACCACTTCCTCACCGAGTGAAACTGCTGCCTGCTGCAGTTGTAGGAAAAACTGAGGAATAGAGAGAATAAAGGATGAACAGGATAAAGGGTAAAGATAGGTATGAATGAAGGGACTGGTAAACACAGGTTTTAGGTTTTAGGTGAAGCTTGTTCTCACATGAATGTTATGAGGTTATTAGTAACTCTGGCACAAAGTGTGTGGCACCAAAGCGTCAATAAAGTGCTCTGTGCACCTATTGCCCCTGGCAGCATGGCCATGTGTTCAATGAAACTTTGCACAAGGAACCTATTTGAAAACTAATTTCAATTGTGCTGAGAAATAGCACAGTTTAAAAAGCTAACTTTATAAGAATTTGTAACAATATACTCATGTGCTTTTCTCCATTTGTATAAAATTAGATGTAGTCTCAGATTTCTATAGACCTAACTGATAATTAAGTTAATAGTTTATCAATTAGTAAACGTGGTTGCTGGTAAAGTTAATCAGGATATTCAGGGTGAATATTGTGCACAGGTGAGCCAGTCTTTCCAGAACCCACAAGCCACCTGACACATCCTGGCATCATCCATGGCCTTTTAGCAGTGCTCCAAACTGAAGTAGACTGAGAGTGGACATGTATGGTACCTCTTCTCTGTACAAGGGTTTAGGAATGTTGTGATGAGCTGGGAGCTGATGGAGTCGCCAATTTCAGTTGTAGACTTCATAGTTCAATAATAAATCATAGATGTAAAGTAAGATTTAGTGTTGGAGCTATTCGTTTTTGTAATATTTAATAATTAAATATTTATTTATTTATTTTGTTGCAGTTTTGTTTTGAAGAATATGGTTGAATTAGTTTGATTATAACATTAGTATTATTATTTTAGTTAATTTGAGTACTTGTTAATGCTTTTGTTTTGAAAGCCCTGGGCAACTTGGGCACACCAGGTACATCTACATACATGGGAGGGCAAGTATAATACCAGCAGGCAGCAGGAAGGATTTATGGTTTTTTACCAGTGCAAGATAAGTGGCAGGCTCCATTGTTCTTTGTCTGTTTGCTTGCTGAAATGGTAAAATAAACCGCACAAAACATCATGCTTGCCTGGACAATGGACTTATTTTCCCTGTGTAAGACTCGCTCCTTAGGTGCCTCCGTGGCTGTTTTTGAGTATTTTGAGTTTGTTTTATTATCATTATTGTTATTATTTATTTATTTATTATTTAATTGAGGACAAATCACCACTACATTTGGGTTGTCTTGTATATCTAAAATAAAGGTACTTAAAGAATAATTGGGGCAGCATCATCTATTTCCCTTTCCCTACTTTTTTTCAAATGACATTTTAAATTTCATTTGAAAACAAGGGGCTGGTGACTTGTGCCTGAGTGACCCAAATGACAACTGTCCAGCCATGGCCACATCCAGCTGGTGCGGTGGTAAAAATGCCAAAAATATCAGATAAATAAATTTATCCACACACCACATTGTCTCCCCAGTCTCCCAGGATGGTGGAAATGTAGTTAACAGCATTAAGGATGGCACAATAACGGAGACCGAGTGGACAACGAGACTCCTCCTTCATCACCTGTAAAGAAAAAAATAACAACACCTCTGTCTCATTCATTTATGTCTTGTGCTTTTTGCCCATTGAAATTGATTTCAGTCTGTAAATAATTACGTGAATTTTGCAATTGAGACCATAAAGACTCATTGAAAAAACTGATTGACTTTGTATTTCTAGTTGTGGTTGTTGCCACTTGGCTATAATGTCTGTGTTTTACTCAAAGAGTGGAAGCTAGTTAGCCTATTTTTAATTCCTGCCTATGATCAAATTACAGTATTGTCAGTTGGAAGCAAAATTTCACAACCCCTTGATAACACTAATGTGGGGGGCACTATCACTGCATGGTTGGTGACATGACAGGGAGAAATGAGCAAAAATGCGGCATAGACTGCAGGGTATGTTTCAGATGCGGCAGTCACACACAAGAACTTGTTCTTGCCATTGTATACCCTAAAACATTACACAGATCAAATACCAGAAGCCATAAATCTGTTATTCAAATCTATTAATAAAATATTAATATAATATGTGAAACAGAGTCTATTTTTACTTTGATTTTCTATTTAAAAGAACCGAAATGCCTAAAAAGGCTCTTAATTACTGAATGATGCATACTTCTGACCCAGAAGTCAGACTTCAAACTTTCAACCAGAGAGTGCAGTGTAGTAATGCTTTTCCTCCTGTGGTTTAAATAACTGTTATTTGAATATTATTGTTCAATAAAAAGCATGAATGAAATGTCCACTGTGAAGATAATCAATTGCGACATGAATTCCACCCTATCTCTTGTGTCTCTCCTTTACTTTCATTACCTCTGTTTTCCTCATGATCACTGGCCTCTCTCTCCTTTAGAGATGCTTTGCGTCTTTAGTGACCTAAAAAAGCTCAATGTCTTCATTCATTATCTGTGTGTTTTCTTCATTAATACCAGAGCATTTTTGTCATCATTACCTGTGTGAGTCGTATACGGAAATCATCCACCAGTTCTCTCTGTAGCTCCAGAAACTTCAGTTGTGCAGAAGGACAAGGCAAGGCCCGGTAGCGCTCTGACAAAAACAGGATGATAAAACATACAGAACTTTTTCAAAATGTTTTATATTCTCTAACAGCATACAATACTACCAAGTACAGTGTTTTTTGAAAGTTTGTGAACCCTTTAGAATTTGCTCTATTTCTGCATAAATATTACCTAAAATGTGATCCAATTTTCATGCAAGTCTTAAAACTAGATAAAGATACATCAACGAAACAAAAACCTTGCACTTTTTCATTTATTTATTGAGGAAAATTTTTACATATTATCAATTCATTTGAAGGGAAAAATAGAGTCAGGTGTTTCATTCAATGGGGGGGGGGGCAATCAGTTGTGAGTCTGGGAGGCTCTGTCTTATTTAAAGAAGAGAAATCTCGGTCTTCACTATCAAAGTCTGAGCTTCACAACACAGGTTTGTGGAAATGTGTGATGGCTTGAACAAAAGAGACTTCTGAGGACCTTAGAAGAAGAGTTGTTGATGCTCACCAGGCTGGAAAGGGTTACAAAGCCATGTCTAAAGAATTTGGACTCCACCAGTCGACTGTTAGGCAGATTGTGCACAAATGGAGGACATACAACACCATTGTTACCCTCCCAGGAGTTGTCAACCAACAAAGATCACACCAAGAGCAAGTCAAGGGGGTCACAAGAGACCCTAGGGTAACGTCTAGGAAACTAAAGGCCTCTCTTGCAGTGGCTAATGTAAATGTTCATGAGTCCACCATCAGGAGAATGTTGAACATTAATAATGTGCAAGGAGAAGGCCACTACTCTCCAAAAAGAACATTTGCCTCACACAAATATGTAAGATTGGATCATTTTCCTCAATAAATAAATGAATAAGTTTAATGTTTTTGTCTCATTTAATTAATTGGGTTCCCTTTGTCTAGTTTTGACCTAGTTTAGTCTAGATGAAAATCTGATCACTTTTTAGGTTATATTTATGCAGAAATAAAGAAAATTCTAAGGGGTTCACAAACTTTCAAGCACCAGTGTATGGCTTAAAGGTACCCTGTGACGTTTTTGATTGCAAGCATGACTATGAAGCAATTTTTGAATCTCATGCATGCACACAACATACACAAGCTTGCGGGTCACATGATTCACTGCCAACAGTTTCACACTATTCCACAAGTGGTGGTGACACAACCAGAAACACAGCAATGGCAGCCTCTGCCATCAGTGTATGAATGTGTGTGTAAATGTTGGCATGTATTGTAAAGCACTTTGAGTGGTTGATAAGACTATGTAAATAAAGTCAATTTACCATTTACCATATATACTGCTGGGCCCATGATTACAAACAGCCTTTTGATAACCAGCTTTGAAGATAGGTGTCACTATAGCTGCTTTCCATACAGTTGGAAATAGCCCCTGGGAAAATAATTACCTGGCAGATAGGGGGTGCTAGTAACTCTTTAACAGTTTTAAGCATTGAAGTGTCCATACCACATACACACCTGGGACACACAGCCTGTGTGAGCAAAGTATGTGTGTGTGCATTGCTGAACTGCTGCTTCTCGCATGTGTTGGGCCTCAAACCACAAGGTCACACAGAGAGGGCCTACATGTACCAGCTGAGGCCTGATCACAAGGTGCTTTTTCCCCTGAGACAAAGGAACAGCGCCAAAATGCTGCTTACAGACAATATGAGTCCATTACAAACTCCATATCCAGTGATGCTTTGCAGATTTCACACCTTGACAGGAAACAGTCAACATACAGTCTCTCATTGGCAGAGACGCTCCTGCACAGCGGAGCGTCATGATGACACAGCCACGACATCAGTGCCCCTTTAAAATCAGAGAACACCCTGAAAAATATGCACTCCATGTTGAACTGAACTCCTGTCCCCCTGTGAGTCAGCTTGACTAATGGAGGCAACACCGTGCACGTGTTTTTCCCTCACTGAAGTCTTTCCCCTCGCTGGACGAGATGTGACTTCGCCCATGTTCACCCGAACACCATCCCTGGATCTGAGAGACACCGCTGCTGCAACCAGTGCTCTGAATTTCCCTTGCAGAAGGAAGAAACAGAGTTTCTTCAGGAAGACATGGAACTTCTCTGCCCTGCTCTTTCTACACTGGGTCAACTGCTGTTTTCATCCGCTGCGCAACCGAGGACCAGCTTGCCGTGAGATTCGCCAACAGCGTGAGGACAGCCACCGTCTGCATTTGAGCCGAGGACAGAGTTGGATATAGCCGGACAGAAAGACGGACTTCACACACACCCTGCTCACTTTCTGAAGCAACCAAGTAAGAGGTTTAAGTCTGGGCAGAGGCAGTGTTAGTTGTGTGTTCTTTTCAGCATCAGTGCTGTTGTTTAGCTTTCAGCTTTTAAGCTTTATTAGGGACCCAGCCCAAAAGGCAGGGTGAGGGCGAGGACCCTATTGTTTTTCATGTGTTTGTTTGTTTGTTTGTTTGTTTGTTTCTTTATTATTACGCCACTTAAACCCTAAATTTGACCCCCTAAACATGCTCAAAAACTCACCTCTGGTGAAAAATTTGATGAAATGTAAAAATTAACCCCCAAAGTGCCAAAATGTGCTCTCTAGTGCCCCCTATGTAACTAAACTGGCCGCCACGGCCGTAGGAATGTCATAGAGAGATCAAACCAAAACTCAATTATTCGTCTCATCAAGACCTACAAATCATACACTGACACTCCTGACCTACATCCAACAGGAAGTCCGCAATTAGCCTTTCAAAATAAGACTTTGCTCCAATTTGGGCCCCCGAACAAACGCTATCTCCTCCGAGGGCGTTAATGGTATCGGCTTCAAACTTTAATAGGTAACTTATGACACTGTTCTGAAAAAAAGTTGTTAAAAACTTTGTAATAACTCAGTTTGGATAACAGTTTGGATTTTATAAGCCCTCAAAGTTGCAGTGCCACATCACACCTTACAATGTAAAACAATGGGGAGGCAATCTATGGGCATGAACTTTGTGTCAAACAGAGGCTTCTGACATCTAAACTAAAAGTCTGACCACTTTCAAACCTGTGTCAATGGATTCACCATGAAATTTCCTACTAAAAAATATGAGTTTTAATGTAAGATTTGGCCAAAAAGTGTACTCTAAAATCCTCCTCTCCAACTCCTGGTGATATCACTCCCTCGGTGCTGTGAAACATTCTGCAATACACACTCATTATAAAATCACAGGAGGAGCAAGAAAAGACTTTAAAACTCACACTCTAATATCTCAAAAACAATAAAGGATAGAAAAAACATGTAAATTCAAGATTTGTAGGTCAAAGTCTCGTGACTCATTTAAAGTTCAAATTAAGTCTGTATCTAAAACTATGTGGAAGCAGTAAATGTTCAAAAAGGGGTGGGTTCACTCACACTCTCTATTCAAGTGTATGAGTATTTTTCTGTGTCCAGCTGCAGTTACTTATTGTCTCTACACACCTGACAGTACACATTTCTATCAAACTTTGACTGGGTCATGTGGATTAAAATTCTTTACTTTTCTAAAAATAGACTTGATGAAAATTAGGAAATTAATTTGTTTTACACACAAACTCATCAGGAGTTTTCAATTTACTAATTGAAATTCAAGCGAATGGGCCCAAAACTTGCATGATTTTGATGACACAGGTGTGAGCAAGACAGACATGTCTCACCCTGCAGAAAATTCTCATCCTGTCAATCAAACTTCAAAATAAAATCACACCACACTTGTAAGAAATATTCCTCATTTTTAAAAAGCAAAATGATCTGCCAAGGATCCCGACGGGCCAGAGTGCGAGGTCCCGACCAACGCTGCTTGCAGCTTTAATTGCTATTGTTTTTTGTGGTGTGAATTGACGGACCGCTGTGTCCATTTGCTCTGCTTTACTCTGAGGAGAATTTAAAGTCTGCTGCCTGTTTAGTTGTGTTCACCATGCTAGACTGTTTTGTGTTTGTCCCGCTCAGGACTACTGCTGTTTGTGCCACCGTGAGTGAGTAAGTAAGTTGCTTTGTTGATCAGAAACCAGACAATGTGCGTTACAGACTGCCATCCATACAGACAAAGGAACTGCCTCTCTCCCTCTCACGATCACTTTCTCTCCTTCTTCCCTCTCTTGCGACTAACATGCACACACACACACATACACACACTGACACCCTTTCACACATCTGATGGTCAGATAACGTCAGATAAAGTGCTGCTCTATTCGCTACTATCTGCCATCAGACACGATTGTTACACGGAATTTGGTGAGTGCAAGATGCCGACCACCTGGCGACGCCATCTTGCTATTGTCTAACCCAGACATCGCCATACTTCCGCCATTCAGTTCTTGTGTGACATGACTCCCTCCCATAGCCAGGTCTGCGTCGCTGACTGACGACGTCATCACATCAGGCCACGTCTTCATCTTGTCTCTCTCTCTCACACACACACACACACACACGCACGCACGCACGCACGCACGCACGCACGCACGCACATTCCCCTGCATGTGTTCAACCCTGTACATAGCTGTTTGTGTTTTGCTTTGGTAGATTAGATTTTAGAACAGTAGTTTATTGATCAATAACATATTGTTAAAAGTGGCTGATTGAAGGAGTCAGAGCTCGAATTCAACCCTTCTTTGTTCACCCTTGAATGTTGATATGTCTCAGATATTAACATTCTAGCTGAACTCCTTTTATGAGACTACCTTGTTCGGTTATTGGTCCCGGTTTCCGGGTGGTGCCCCGTATTTGTTAATTCATATTAATAATTCTATTAATTGTTATAATTAATTAATTATCATTGATAATTAATCATTATTGCAAATAATCAACTGTGCTCCCCACAGATCCAACAGTTGGTGCCCGAATTATTGATTGTTATTAATAATCTCTTGATTTAATAATTCATAATTATCTATGATAAATATGAATTATTACTAATAACCAAACGCACTCCTACCCGTCCCGACACATGCTTGCTGCGTCCACACAGACAGCATTGCTGATGCAGCACCTCTGCTGTGCTGCTACTGCCAGCCCTATCTTTCTACGTAGAGTTTGGCTTTGATAATGGCCATCAACAATAGCATGTTTCATATCATTTCATTATAAATTTCATTTATATTTAGTTCCGTCAGAAAAAGATTAAGAAGCATGTGCTCAATTGTTAAAAATAAATAAATAATACGTGAGGTGAAAGCGGCTTTCTTTCTGATGGGTATGGTGGGGTCTGGTTGGGGATACTTCTGCGTCAGCCACATACACTCCTCACAAAGGACAGGGTTTTTTTTTACTGATTATATTAATCATTCCACCAGTTAAACCCCTGCTGTCACCACTCCAAGTAAAGAAAATCACTCCAGACGACACCAAGTTCCCAAAATGAGTCAGACACACTCCGATAAACAAACCTCCAAACTGTCAGGAAGGAAACTTGACAACAAATAAGGGAAGTAACAACACCAAACCTCCAAGTGCTTTCCTTGTGGTCTTTCCCTGTTATGTTTTCAATGTTTCCTGATTAGTTTTGCATTGCCTCTTGCCTCACCAATAATATTTATGAAGAAGTTAGCCTTGGCCTTTCTCAATTCCTTAATTACCTTGTTTCTTAATTAAATGCATTTTCATTTATTATGTTCTATTTTAGATTTAAGAGCCTGTTTTAATGTATGGTCACGTTTTGTCATTAATCTCCATACATCTGAGTTCAACCAGGGCAGGCTACTCTCTTGTCTTTTCTTGATCTTGGCTTTTCTAGTAAATTCATCTATTGTGTTCTTAATTGTCGTTAGTAACATATCACTGTCTGAAGCTGCACTAAAGGAAACAGACTGGGGTAGATGCAGAGGCGAAGTTCTCCAGTTCACTGTTCAGTTCAATTCTTAACTAAAAATTAAACCATTTCTTTTGTTGCTACGTTGCCATAACTGTCAAGTTGTGATCAGATAGAACAGTTATCATATTAAAGTTCTTGATGATTCTTTGAGGTTTATTTCTGAAAATCAAATCAATCTGAGTTTTGAGGAATTACTTATTCTACTTGGACCTTTAACTAGCTGGGTTAAATCTAGGCTAGACAAGATCTGCTTTAAAATTTTCCTACTTGATTTATCATCCCAGTTGATGTTAAGATCTCCCATCAAAAGAATCTCTTTCCTTGAATCACATTCCTTGAGTATACTCTGCAATTGTTCATAACACATATTGGTAGAAAGAGGGTGGTATATTACAAAAAGGAGAAAGCACATTTGATGTTACAAGATTACATCTAGTCCAATACATTCCAGATTGTTACAAGATGACCACTGTATTCACTCTCACTGGAAAGTATTTCTAACATATATCATCACTCCACCGCCCTTTCCCTCAGGCCTATTGCTCCTAAAGATGTTAGCCAGGTATAGTTAATGCAGCAGATGGAGAGTTTTCATGCAGCTGTCAAGATTTGAATCTCTGATCAGGTAAGCTAAAACTGCAAGTAGAGATTAATATATTATCTATATTTTTGGCTGCACCAGCCACAGACCAGCCCTACAACTGTGGTTGACTGACTGACTAAGTCACTGAGTGATGAAGTTCCCCCATTGGCCATTGCTTTTTCAAAATGAATTGGGGCGAGATGATGGAAGTGGAGGACAGTGGCAAAATGCAGAGTGACAGTGTTTCCGGCTTAGAGCTCTGACACCCTCAGCTCTGGTTTTAAATGCAGTGAAGTAAACTAAACTCCTGTTTAAACAGATGCATACCAGCATCTCTGCCGTCTCCTCCTCTACTGTCTAGTGTGATTAACTCTTCAGCTAACAGCACTGTCAGCAGCTAGCAGGAGAGACGCTCTGTGCTGCACTTGCATTTTATAACTGAACTAATACCAGGACGCATTTTTTTTTATTTCTGAGACATTTTCACATCTCAAACAATGAACAAAAGCATTAAAACACGAGTCTTGCAGGTAAAACATGCAACTCATGTTGCTGTTATATCAGTTTAGTGTGGGGTGGCTGCTTTGCAGGTGTGCTTGATTTTACTGTAACTGCAGTAACTGGGTGGAGATGAACCTCCTGAATTTGCACCCAAAATGCTGTCAAAACTTTTACTGACAAATTCCACTGCACCCTCCATAATTCTGAACTGGGAAAGAAGCAGAAAAAAGGCACATAGAGGCATGAGAGAGAGCGGACAGTTAAAGCACCCCAAATAACAACAAATCTGACAAAACACTCAGTAGAGAGTGAAAAACGAGAGATATCCGCAGAGTGACATAGATGAAAGAGCCGGGGGCATTAACAGATAATTAGAATAGTTACAATTAAAATTAAAATAAGTTCTCTTTCAAATCAAACATCTTTAGATATGAGTGGTGGATATACACTCTTTGCAAAAAACCAAACAAACAAACAACACACCAGCTAGGCCCAGAGATGAAACTACCAGTGCAGAGACTGAGTCAAGTGGTCCTGGGGCCTGGGCATATTTGTCAGGATGTGAAAATGCACCTGCTGGTACCTTGATTATTAATTTTAATGTAAACGAAGACTCTCTTATACACATTACATTTCCTCTAGATTTTTTTTTTGCGAACTCCAACCTTCAAGTTCAAACTGCACCTATGTGCACATGCCCCTGGCACCGGCAGGTAAGCAGTCCACCAAAGCTGCCTTGGATCCCTACCGGCACTGCACCGCACGACCCACCTCTCTGGCCAGGGGCAAACCAGAACAGTACCCGGGAAGAAAGGGAGACTGTCTGCAGACAAGATTGAGATCAGCTGCTGGGAGTCTACATTTGGAGACAATGCTGTCTGCACTGGAGAAGCATGTGGGGCATTTGAATTGCTTGTGGTCAATTGTGGAGTGGGGCTGGGGTTTAGATGAACATCTCCTGACAGCAGCAGTAGGATACAATACAATCTTAGCAGTTTTCCAACCTGCCTGTTGCTGCTGTGTTCCCCGCCCAGATCCAGTGGCAAAAGCTTGGCCATCTTCAGCTGGAAGGAGAAAATAGCAATGTCGCTTTGTCCACAAAAGTTGATCCTTGATTTTTCAGATAGAAGGCCCATTGATCCTCAATGTAACACCAGGCATTGCAGCTGGGTTTTGTGCTCAGGCCCTCCAACGCATTGCAGATGGATTGCAGGGCGGCTGTGGCTCAGGAGGTAGAGCGGGTCATCCACTAATCGGAAGACTGGCGGTTCGATTCCCGGCTCCTCAGTCCGCATGTGTCCTTGGGCAAGATACTTAACCCCAAATTGCTCCAGATGGCTGTGCCATCAGTGTGTGAATGTGTATGAGTGATTAGATTTCCTCTGACAGGCAGGTTGGGACCTTGCATGGTAGACCCTGTACCCATTCAGTGTATAAATGTGTGTGAATGGGTGAATGCGATTTGTAGTGTAATAGCGCTTTGAGTGGTCAGAAGACTAGAAAGGCGCTATACGAGTACAGTCCATTTACCAAGGGAATCAACAATAATGGGCCACAGAGGAGGTATGTACAAACTCTGCTGTGTTTGTTTCACTGTATTGTTTTGGATCAAACAAGTTCTTGTTCATTTGATAAACATACAGATGGGTGACAAATAAAAATGAAAAACCAACATAAAGTGTTTTAGTAAGGTGTTGGGCCACCATGTGCCACCAGAATAGCTTCAGTGCACCTTGGCATTGATTCTACAGGTCTCTGAATTCTTTTGGAGGGATGAACACCATTCTTCCGAAACATATTCTCTCATTTGGTATTTTGATGACGGTGGTGGAGAGTGCTGTCTCAACACGTTGGTCCAAAATCTCCCATAGGTGTTCAACTGGGTTGAGATCTGGTGACTGTGAAGGCCATAGCCTATGATTTACATAATTTTCATACTCATCAAACCATTCAGTGTCCCCTCATGCCCTATGGATGGGGACATTGTCATCCTGAAAGAGATAACTGCTATCAGGATAGAAATGCTTGATCATAGGTTGAAGTTGATCACTCAGAACAACTTTGTATTGATTTGCAGTTCCCTTCCCTCTAAGCGGACAAGTGGACCCAAACCATGCCCAAATCATGTGGACCAAAATCACGCCCCCCAAGCATAACAGAGACACCAGATCCCCTCCCTGTAGGGGTCAGGCATTCAGGCTTGTACTAGTTTTTCCATTAATTTGTAGTTGTTGTAGATGGGAATTAAATGGTTAAAAAGGCTAAAGGTTGGAGTTGAGTGAAGCCTGCCAAACCACTCACTCAGGTAAAAAAACTTGCTAAATCATCTTTCTTGTAGTTTTTAGGTGTGAAGGAAATACAATGCTAAACTACCTTGAAAATACAACCTGGTTGACATTAAATTGACATTACAGTGCAGGTAATGTTAGTCTGTTGGACACGCTAACAAGTACAAGATGTTATATCAGTGTCTTAAACAGTCTTTATATATGAAGATAAGTTTATATTTCCTCACAAATACTTGGACATTTAATTCCTTGTGTGGCTCTCTTAGATTTTTATTTGACTCATGGTATAATTTGTCCACAGAAGTTGCAGTGCTGTTATCCTCTCAATCTGAGTGAAAATTAGTTAAATTACCGATAAAAGTAGGCCTATTTGCTTTATACTTTTGTGGCAGAAAAATTAGTGACATGCCACAGAGACACACCTCATACCAGGGGACCCTACTTTCTTTGCAATGGCTCAAAGATCTTGGAACACATGAGACTTTGGCAGTCGCCCTTCCTCAGTGTGCAAACTGGCAACAGTGTTGAAGACTGCATGAAATGTCTGTTCAATGCATGCATAAACAATTCAAACAATCAAATCTGGAAATTAGTAGTCTTACCAGTGATGACCTGCAGCAGAGTCATGAAAGTCTCGGCACAATCTGGAGCCTTCAACTCATCCATATCACTGATATCTTTGTACTGAGAGCTCCATGCTCCCTCAGCCGACAGCATGGTATCCACCTTCTCCACTGCCACTGTATATACAGAGGAATACATGATGAGCAAGCTTACTGAGAGTATGACTACTGCATGTTTAAACGTGTAACTTGTATTACACTTATAAGAGATCATATGTTGTGTGATCTCAATACAAATAAATTATTGTGCAAATGTTGACATGCCGATCTTTTATTTTTGTTACATTTTGAGTGTTGTGGATATCAACTTGCAAGCTGTTGCTATAGAAGGATTAGCTCTCACTAGCTATCAAAATTCATAATTAATGCTGTGAGTAGGTATACTTAGGTATACACTAAAAAACGTTAATGAATATGTCATACATATGTTGCACATAGTAGGCCTGTACAATAATGCCCTTCTACCTGTGGTAAATAGGACACTGGTGCTATATATATATATATATATATATATATATATATATATATATATATATATATAACTCCATTGCTATTAAAAGCTAGGCATAGTGACAGTGGAGTGTATAGCAAAAGTCATGCACAATGCGTATGTGATTTTAGCAACAATTTAGGTGTTGCTTTCACAAATGTGCATAGAGCGTCAGCCTTTTCAACACATAGTATGTCAGCATGTGCAACCATATGATGGCAAAGGTCTAAACAACTTTACAATTAAAGAAAAAAATACTAATAAAAATGTAGGAAGTTATAAATTATGCTAATTTATGATAAAAGATCATTTTGTTGTAAATTGTGGTCTGTAAGCAGTTCTTATTACAAAAAAAGAAAAAAAAGTTTCTGTGAACCTAGTGTGGTTTTATTTATATAAAATTTGCGGAAAAGTTGGGGCGATTTAAAGCAGAGATTTCATGCAACTACATAGTGTCCCAACCAGTTTATATCACATATTTTGTTCTATTACTTGAGGCTCAATTCATGTAAAAAATGCCCCAATCAGCATGCAATTGTACTGTCTCATTCTGTTTTTTTCTGATTATCACTACAGTTCAACTGTATACATGCAGCATAAACAGAAATCTAGGTAGTATAACCTGCAATCCTATAACTTTACCAAATATTGCAGTGCCCGTTCGAAACGTGCATGTGTGAAACAGACCGACTGCTTATTATTTCTCGAGAACTGCATATGTATGTATCTATTGACAAAATTAAAACAATAAGGAATTTATCAATTAAGTGGTTTTAATCCAACCTAAAATGATGAGGTCGGTCTCCCTGTTACCTCAAGTAACCTTAAGTTCATTAATATTAAACTTATCATGTGTCCTATTTGCACTAAATTCGACACTGCACATCCTTGGGTCCTCAGCAATACACCAAATCGATCGTATGAACAGTTCTCAAGATATGAGAAAGACACACATACATACAGACAGACAGAGATTCCTTGCTTTTTAGTTAGATGAACCCCAGTGTCAGACATCCTGCAGTAGTCTTGAACGTACATGCCAAGTTTCATTCACAGTACACAGTTCAATAGTGGAGCTTAAGTTTCTTAAACTTTTTCAAGTCATTATGATCACAGATGTAATCCCACCTCTGACCACAATGTGGGTTGAAATGGCAGGGTGGCGCTGTCCATATTTCTGCTTGTGGATGCCACAGACAGAAGAAGAAACAGAATCAACGTTGTTTATGGGGTATTTTTATATATTTCTCAAGAACTGCTGTCCAAACAGCTTCACACACGACTACACTTCCTTGGGTCATCAGCAGTACACCTGCCAAGTGTGAGATGGACTGCATGACCTGTTGTCGAGATATGCGAAGGACACACATACATACAGACAGACAGAGATTTCTTCCATAATAGTTAAGACTAGTGCAGTGCCCGTTCAAAACACGCCTGTTCAGAACAGGCGGATTGCTTATTATTTCTTGAGAACCGCATATGTATGTATCAATTAACAAACATATCAATTAAAATGATAAGGAATTAATAAATTAAATGGTTTAAATCCAGACAGAAACTTCACCAATGAGACTAAACTGAAGTTGAACCATAGGAGCAGTTTATGCCTTCCACTGGTTGATTCTGCTGCCAATCAAACATGTCTGTGCTCCTATTGGCAAGTCATAGCCCAGAAGCCCCACCCCGCTGTGATTTGACGGTGTTGATCAGCCCCTGCTGCACCCAAACACAGAGCTGAGCAGCTCGCTGTTTGCTTGTTTATTCAAAGTTAATTAAATGTGTCACAAGTCCAAACAACTTGACACTGCATTTCCTTGGGTCCTCAGCAGTACACTTGCTAACTGTGAAGTCAAATGAGAGCCCAGAAGCCCAGTGATGTCCAGCTCAGTGATGTGACAGTGTTTATATCAAACAGCCCCCACTGCACTCAGACATGGATCTGAGTGTCTCACTGTTCGCTTGTTTACTCAAAGTTTATTAATATATAATGTGTCACATGTCAAAACTGCTCCAAATTCAACACAGCATGTCCTTGAGTCCCCAGTAATACACCCACTGAGTGTGAACTAGATCGAATGCACAGTTCTCGAGATATGCAAAGGACACACAGACAGACAGAGATTCCTTCCTTTAAAGAGACATCTTGCAGTATGTCTTGAACATACATGCCAAGTTTCTTTCGCAGTACATAATTCAATAGTAGAGCTTAAGTCTCTTAAACTTTTTCAAGTCATTAACACCACAAAGTGGGATGCAATGGGAGAGTGGCACTGTCCGTATTAACCCTCTTTGCGCAGGAAAAGGAAGAAAATTAACACTGTTCATGAGTTTTTTTTTTTTTTCTATTTATCTTTCAAGAGCCGCTCATCCAAACAACTTCACACTCAACACTGCACTTCCTTGGGTCCTCAGCAATACACCCATCAGGTATGAAGGAGACTGGATGAACGGTTTTCAAGATATGCGAAGGAAAAAAACACATACATACATACAGACCAAGTGGGTGGCTCCCAGTCTGAGAAGTGGCGCCAATGCAAAAGTGCCTTAAACCTGCATTCTTTCTAATGGCCATCAGGGGGCGACTCCACTGGCTCCAAGAAGTCTATGAGAAAATGACCCTACTTCTCACTTGATTTATTACCTCAGTAAACACTTTCCTAATCAATTTATGGTCTCAATCGCTAGTTTCAAGTCTTCTTCTATACATGATAATGTTCATTTTGTAAATTATGGCCCCATATTAGAGTTAAAATAGACGATAGTGTATAGCACGGTATGCTTTAGGGCATGGCTACATTGTGATTGACAAGTCGCTACCACGGTGACAATGTCAATTACATAACATAACCATGGCATATAGGCGTAGCTGCTGCCATTTCACAGTGTGTTTTCAGTTCATGAAAGTTAAAGCCTCTGGAAATGTGGCTTGAAATCATAAAAATACATATGTGATGTCAAAGTTGAGTGAAAATCTGAGTGAAAATTAACATCCATAACTATTAGAGAACCTAGCTCAGAAACAGCTCATTTGGCAGCTAAAACCATTTCTCAGGACTGTGTGGGTGTGTCCAGATCACGTTTGATTGACAGCTCACTTTCAGCTCAAGTACCATTTTATTTTCTATTCATTTACTAAAAGGTTTTGCTAATATAGAATAAACTACCAAATCTATCAAATGGACCCTACTTGGTTAGAGGGCTTGATTAATCGACAAACTAGCAAAACAGGTTAAACCACCCAAATCTTTGTTTTTATTAAACTATACCTCCAAGAGTATGATTGTCTTAGCATCTTCACATACATGAAACAGTTAGCATAGCTTAAATGTTTTGCTATTAACTTCCAAATCTATCAAATGGACCCTACTTGGTTGAAAGCTTGAATAATCCACTAACTAACAAACTAGGTTAGACCACCTGAAATGTGTTTTTATTTAACTATACCCCCCGGAGTATGGCTTGAATCATTTTAGCATCTTCCATTCACTTAGATGAAATGGTTAGCATTAGCTTTTCTATTCATAACTTTTGAGCTTATTATCAACTACCCCTGAGGGGTGTACTACGAAGAAAGTTCAACATACCCAGGCTTTCGTTGTGTGAGCTGGCTCGACAAACCCTAAACTCGAGATCAGAGATAAGTGGTATCACGACGGTGGATATGAACTTTCTATGTTAATTCAGGCTTTCTGCGCGTCCCCATGAAAGGGGGCATTAGGTGTGTCATTTCACTCTTTTTCCGCACAAAATGGACCTATCGCGTGCCCCCTGCTTCAGTCAGGAGGAAGAGATCATTATAACGGAGAGCTATGAATAATATAAATACATTATCACAGCAAAAAGCAACGTTGTTGCTGCAAATAAGGTGAGAGAGGAATGCTAGCAAAAAATTGCTAATCGTGTAAATTTGTTAATTAAGAAAATAATTTATTTATTAATTACATAATTAGTTTATATACTTATTTTACCACTCATTGTGCTCTACGTGCCTCCCACATCCAGAGCTCTTACTTTAAACTTGATGCAGCAGTTGTAAACATTATACTAGGTAAAAGGATAAGTGGAAATCACTTAAGATTCTGGCCAAATCAAAGTGAAATTGATATTATAGATTGAATATTTTCTGTGATAAATACCAATAGATTAATCTTTTTTTTGTATTCCTTCATTTTAGTATTTACTCATTAGTTTTTTTATTTATTTATTTGAAATACAATTTGATAATGATAAAAGACAAATCAATTTTCTAATCGGTGCTCTAATAGCTGCAGTACCAGCAGTGTTAAACAGACTTGGCAGCAAATCAGGTGGTTAGTGAAAGGGCAGCACTTTTTATTGCCGATTTAAGCCGAAACTCGGAACATAACCTGCTCAAGGCCAGGTTAAGTTTGAAGTATAAGTTACCATGGTGATCTAGCCAGGTTAAAAGAAAGCCACCTTCGTGACATTGAAAACCCTGGCTTTATGCTCAACATACCTCGCTAACCCACTAATCTCGCTTGGTAGTACACCCCTCAGTGGTCTTGACTACTCAGCTAACTAGCAGACTAGAATAGACCACACATATCTGTTTTTATTGAACCATACCTCCCAGACTACGAAGCTAAGTGTTTTAGCATCCTTCATTCGCTTGCATGAAATCCACTCTGTGATTAATACAGATTTAGATGGTGTGCCCAAGTCTGCTAGTTAGCTTAACACAGTAACTTTCAAACCATGTCAGGCTAATTTGAATTCTCAATCTAGCTAAAAGCAAAGAAAAGTGCAATGCATTGTTTTCTCACGGGGGAGACGTAAGTGTTGTGAAGTCAGCTTGGCCGGATGGCCACGTCAATCATCTTTCTCCTAAATATGATTGGGCATGTAATTATTATGTAATAAATTCCCTTGCTTAGCCCCACCTAACTGTAACCCAGTAACAAGGGAAGGGATAGATACTTTCTAAAGAATTACATAGGCTATGTCAAAGGCTATGTTCTCATACTTTTTAGGTGTTTACTATATGCACATTAGATCCCAAATTACATAATTAATAGCCAATCATGGATTTGCCTTTACAGGGGCTTTAATGGTAACATTTTGGTCACCTAAAAAAAGTATTGTTCAGTGTTTGGTTGTAATTAAAGACTCACCAATGAGTCAGATGTTCAGTTTTTCTGAGACTATCAAATCCAAGATGGTGATGGTCAAATCGCTACACTCGAGGCTTCAAAACAGCAGTTCACAAACCAATGGGTGACGTCACAGTGACTACGTCCATATTTTTTTACAGTCAGAGATACAGACTGATAGAGATTCTTTGCTTTATACTGAGATTTTTCTTACTTTTCTATAATTAATAATTGGGTGTAACATGTTGTAGATCTCAATGGTAAGCCAGTTTCACAGTGAAAAGAATCAAAACATCCAAGGAAAACTCACACTAGTCCCACAGCATTTTGTACGTTTGATCAGTCTTTTCACTGAGACTTTAGGACACTGTTAAGATCCACTTTAACCGTGACACAAACTAAATCAGTCACTGTGCTCCATGGAGAGTGATACATTTTTGTCTGCTTGGTAAGTGCAATAATGTAATACAATTACAATTAAAGCTGCAACCAGCGATGATTGGGCCCTCGCACCTTCACATATGTTGGGGTGCGCCGCAGTTGAAGGGCTTTTATTGTGGGCATGAGGACATGTTCAGGACCGAGCTCTTATTGGACGTTGCACCAACAAGTTAAATGTCACTTCCTGTGTGCACTATGTGGTGCTAGACAACACCCACTAATTATCATTAATATGCACACATTGCTAATTTGACTGTGTGTGCCCTATGATGTGTGTGTGTGTGTGATGTGTGTGATGTATACGCTTATTAGATTTTGTTGGTTTTGTGTGGTAGGAGGAGTGCTGTCATGCACCCATATTCTGCTGAAGTGCACACAATTTGTCTGATGATCTGATTCTTTGTAAGGATTTGCATTTTGCTTAAGAAATTAGCCGTTTGTGTTGGTGATAACTCTCAGTCCCTCCGTGCTGTTACCTCGTTGCATTGGCCAGACTAAGTAAGCGTCTTGTTTTTGTTTCAGAGCTGGAATTGTCATAGGTAACTTTTACAGTACTATCGGACAGGACACAGTAAGTTAGGCTGGTAGTTTGTTTTTTTCTGACAAGGGAAGAGGGGTAAGAGGGCTTGAGAAGTTTAAGAGAAACGGTTCACTATTAAACATAATGGTTGGAAAAGGTCAGCCTTTGCTTTTTATTTTCTCCATTACTATCTACCTTTGGTGTGAATATAATAAAACATGGTTATTTATGGGATGAGGGAGGGTCATGCATTTTTCCCCAGTCACTCAGGGAGGCTCAAGGAAAAATATTTGTGGCTCTACGGAGGGTCAAGTTAAAAAAAAAAAAAAATTGAAGTCACACCCCAGCCACCCACCTCCCTCTAATAAATAATGAACACTCCCTAAATCAAATCCAATAATATGCATTTCCATGTGTTGTTTTCCAGTGGACCCAGAAGGAAAGCTAGCCACTGAAAAGAGCAAACTCTTATCTATTTGTCATCTTAAACACAGATTATCATATCTGCATTGTCATGTTTGCCACGCCACTGCCTTTCAGCTACCAGATGATAAAACTAGCCTATATGCTTATGTTCCAAAAGGTTTCATGACTGTAGGAGTAGAGAACACCTCCATTGTCAATGAGTTGGGAGAGGTGTATTAAAATTGTCAAGGGTTCATTTTAATACAAACATAAGTTGTAGTTGACCAAACAAAAATAACTAAAATACATGCCTTTGACTCAACAATACTGATGCAAAAAAGGGAAGACTGGTTAGGATATTGCAGCTAAGTACTGTTGTATGTCCTAACTTACTCTTCTTTTCCACAGTGAGCCACTTCTGAAGGGTTGTGTCCTCAAGCAAGAGGTGAAGCAGTCCAGGCAGCATTGCTGGGTATGACTGGTTACTTCGCAACTCCTTTTCAAACTGCAGTACTTCCTCCACCAAGTGACAGAAGAGTGCATCATCATACAGCAGCTTAGAAGCATCGTTGGCCACCTTTTCCTGGACAAGAGACAACAGGCCTCGACACAGCTCCACCTACAAGCACATACAAATACAATAATTAGTGTACCAAGCTGGCAAAAAACCAAAAAACCTTTGTATTGTTCATGTATTTACCAGTTTTATTTGTTGATTCTTGACATCACAAGATGTCATAAAAATATTCTAATTAAAACAGTGTCAGCACAATGTCAAGAGTGCAGGGATTTTGAGTTATTCCATGTTCTTTTCAGTATGAAAAACTTGAGCACTGTATCCTGGGTCTGAATTAAATCAGATTGAGTCAGATTGAATAAAATACCTGTTTGGACTATACTTAACCACAGGAAATCAAATCACTCAAGTAGAGCCTTTGTAGAAGAGTAGCAGTAGAGCATTATGTAACAGCATACCCTGGCACTAATGGTGACCCCAGCTCGGTCCAGGATAGGTTGGATCTTCTCCTCCATGAAGGTCGAGCTGTTCCCCATCCACATCAGAACCTGTGTGAGGTACCACTCTGGCTGAAAATGCACATATAGAGGATGAGTCTGAGGTTCTAAAGACTCAGAGTTCTTTGACAATGACTTGAATCATTGATTACAGATGGTTTGTATCTGACCAAGGTCCACAAATGGAAAGTTCTTGTTCTTGAAGACTAATTGGTAAATTTAGATTAAATTTAGCTGGGTTACAAATACAAAACATGACCAAGTCCAAGAGGGGAGTGGGGGTTGCAAGAGCAGTTGCAAAAGCATCTAAAAAGGTATGTAATTGTTCTGTGAGACAGGAAAATAATTTTATCCAGTTACAAGATCACAATAATGAAGCAATGGGACAAATAGGCTATTTTTTACATAAACTTGATTATTATTAATAATACACATTCTCTGCTTTACCACTGAGGTGCTAAGTAATGGTGCCATAGTAAGGGGAATAGTGGAACCAGACATGGGGAGGGCCCTCAAAAGATTTTATCTGCAATTTGGAAATTTCACATTGTTGGCATTATATTTAAGATATTGGCAATGGCTAATAAATAGTTTGACAGACTATTTCTTTTATCTGAAACATTATTAGAGTATCTGAGGGGCCCTCAACCCTCTGAAAGATGCACATGATTTAGTCCACCCTGCAGTAGGGTGGACTAAAAAAGTTCCAAACAGGTCTTCAGACACTGTAATAGTGCTAATGCTGAGGAGTTCAGGTGAAGCTGGAGTGGATCATGTCACTTTAACAAAGTAAAATCTGGCTATCAGAAGAGAAAAGAAAGAAAACAAATCAACAAAAACAACAAATCAGGTGCAAATTAGGTTCATTTTCTCTACTTCTATACAAACAGACTTTGGAGCCAGTGAAGTCACCCCCTGCTGGCCATTAGAGAGAATGCAGATTCCCGGCACTTCCACATTGGCCTAACTTTTCAGACCCGGAGCCACCTGCTTGGTCAGGACAGTAATTTAGTCAGCAAACAGCGCGAAAAATGGGTAACAAAATAGGTGAGACGCCAGCAAAAAAACAAAACAAAAACAAAACGAAAACAAAAACAAAAACAAAAACAAAAACAAAAACAAAAACAAAAACAAAAACAAAACAACAAAATATCTGTGTAAATATTTAAATACTTGGAAGACTATTTGCCCATTCCTGACAAAAAGTATGTTAGGAAACAACCATGTGTTTTGCAAGGTGTGTAGGGTGGACTCCATTTACAGTAAAATTGTCATGGAGGGAAAATTATGTTAACCAGCAAGCTAAGTTGGTTAAACATAAGTGCACCCAAGAAACCATAAAGAACACATCAACCATCTGTTTACTCTTCATTTTGTTGATAAACTTTCATGCAAGTTCTGAATTGATGTCCTCTTTTTCTTTTCATCTTCATAATGCAGGGGTGCTCTATCCACCAGGCCATGTTACTTTCAGTCAGGGTTTTAACCAACTGATCATCTTTACCTTCCTTTGTTGAACTAGTTAATTTAATCCTTTTTTGCTCTGAGATTACAGCAGGGCAGGTAGTAAAGGCACCTGGTGATTAGATCTCTGGAGCCGAGAGAGGAACGTTGACCAACGTTGACAGGTATGCACATAGTAAGTATATTGAGAGGGCTAGCATATGCTGAGATTTCACATTGTGCATTTTTTTATGCCGGCCTTACACCAAACGACTTTTCAAACAATTTCACTTTTGCAGACAAATTCTGAATGTCGGAATATAATCATGAGAGTTTTGCTAGAGTTGTGGCGCACTCCCATCATCACCAACCAGCATGTATTTTAATGAGAAATTTAATTCTTAAAACAGTTCGCCTCTCATTCCCACCGTCTTCTCCCACTAAAACAGTGCAGCTAACCAACGGAGGCTGGGAGGAAGTTGAGGTGAAAAAAAGTGAAAATGTAAAGTTTGTATGGAAATACAGTTCATCTTTATGGATTGTATTGATGCTGAATTGACAAGAAGGCTGTCAACATATGACACCTTTTATCTTGTGTCTCTAGAGTTATGTGCTTTTGCGGACATGTAAGGAATTTTTAATGTTATATTTCTTAAAGGTAGTTTGGTGTAATATTTTCCCCGGAGAGTGCAGGAGCTTTGGTTTAATTCAAACTGGTAATATGTATATTTTTAGTCTTACACTACAGAAACACTAGGTAACTGCTAAAGTATGATAAGTATGTCTGACGTTGACTACTGTAAGTTATCGGTTTGACAGCCTAATAATGTTTGTTTGCCATTTCTAACGGTAGTATGCAGTAAATGGTTGCCCTTTGTACGTGGTTTTTTAAACTACTTTCCTAACATGATGTGCTTGATGGTGTTATTAATGACTCCTGATGACTCCTCATTGCCCTTCAACTATGAGGCTATAGCTAACATAACATTTATTCATCCAGAAAAAACTAATATTTCTCTGTATCATTTGACCTCCTCTTTCTGTCAGCTGCTGTGTTTGCAGTGTACTTACTGGTATTTCAAACATGATTTCAGGCCAGTTGGAGGAGTTAAGCCTGTGACTTTCTGCCTTTGTATAATTATCCAGGCTGCTGCTGTTTCTACTGTATTTCATGCAATTTGCAGGGTTTCCAAACAGAAATACTTCAACATCCAGCAGCTTAAACTTGTAAAAATACAGTACAGTACAGGATGACACCTTTTAAAATGTGATTGCTGATATAAGAAACATTAACCCAAATATATTTTCATTTGTAAAAATATAACAAAAAAAGTTGTTAAATGAAAAATAGTTAATAGCAGGAACAGCATGTAGTGTTTCTCTTCACAGTTGTTCAGTTATAACTGAATTAATTAATTAATTAATTTCCATTTTCTTTTGGCTGGTTTTTCAGAACAAACTGCTGCACACACAAGGGCAGCTGTGGCCAAAAGCAGCTTCTGTTTCTACTTCATTGTTCAACAGTTTCTCTTCTCGTAAATTTTCACCAGGAGCAGGATGGGAAATAATCCCGAATGGAATGTAGTTGTAGTCTTACAAATAGTGACCTCGCAAGATCTCCAGTTTTTGCAAAATCTTAGTCTGTGACTAAAAACTCAGTGACTTATGACACATTGTCTTTCGATGTGAGAGGGTATCAAACTTTAGTCTTTTGAATGTCTTTTTAAAGTCTTCTAGTGTATGGTAGGCATTAAATGTGTTATAAACACTCACTGACTATCCTACGGGGACTACGGGGTCCAGATTTTTGCACTAAGGGCTACTGGAGTTCCCTAGCAAACAAATGACTTACTGCTATCATATGTTTGCTATGGAACTCCAGTAGTAATTATATTTTGATTATCATTACAATGTATGTATGAATTATACTGCATGTGTTTATGTATCTAACCTTGCTAGGATTACACACATACAGTAACCTGCGGTTGCTTCATTTGTTTCCAATGATGTGTGTTTGCACAAGTGCATATGTGATGTATGTTTTGTGTGTGAGAGACCTTGCTGAGGGAGTTGGTCTGTCGATTCCCATAGAAGTGGTATCTGAACCTCCTGCTGAGCGGCAGCAGCATGATCTGGATGGGCAGACAGAGTGGAGGAGCTTGGGTTGAGGGTGTGACTGAAGAAACAGGCTGGGTAGACGGTCCACCTTGACTGGAGGCCAACGCCCTCTGAGATATGAGGTCATCACTAGCAAGAGACGTTAAAGAAACCAAACGCTAGCATATCTGGGGTGTTAGGAACCCACAACGTCCTCAGTTTGAATCCTGCTGAGGACCTGTTTCATGTCATTGTCTTGTCATTCTACTGTCATCAGTCTTGATGACATACACTTGTATGTCATCAATATGTGTAAGATGATAAGATCTTAAAAGTCGTAAGATGTTACTATGTCAAATCCTCATTCAAAAACATGAGGGCAAAGTCTTTTCATTCCATCTTATTTTATTACATCTATTATCAGACAAATTGTCAAAACTGTTCTTGGAACCAGGAGAAAGCTGCAGTGTTGATTTGATTTGTGTATTTGAAGGTCTTCATGTTCTTCTGTGAGGGGAGAATGTTGTTAAACCAACAGCCGAATGAAATCCTATGAAACTACTAAATCCACACAATACAGAAGGCACTATTGTCATGAAGGCATAACTCCACCAGTTTGGCATTTTCCTGACCTTGAAATTCTCTTTACCTGCCTGTGTGGTATTTTGATGCTAGTGCACAGTGCACAGGTGGGAGCAGATACACAAACACTTGTGAGGCTCATTTAAATGTGTCAGTGCACAGCAAGTTGTTGTTTTTTTGGTGGAAAGAGTAGAAGTCTCAGAACTAGGGTTGCAAATTTCATGCATCTTCCTTTACCAATCACAGAACACATCGTCAATACTCAATTAATTATTAACATTTCAAAAAAAGCATGTTTTTTTTTTTTTTTTTTTATAGATAAACAGTTTTTGCAGCACCATACATGTTGGATCTGGACCTTTTTTCTTCTTCGCCTCGTGTACATGTGTCGTCTGTTCTCTTTCTAGGTTTTCATCTCAGGTCCTATCTGTTTTGCTCTTCCTGCAGCTTCTTCCTTAATTTCCCTGTTAAAGTTGTTTTTGGGTGAGATTGCTTACCTGAATTTGAGGACTAAGGATAAGACCTTGTAAAACCCCTTCATGCAAATTTGTGATTTTGGGCTATATAAATAAAACTGACTTGACTTGAGACAGAGTCATTGTTGTATGTTTGGAGACAATGAAGGTGATCATTGAAACAAATGATTCACGTGTACAGAACACAGATGGGAATAAGCCCAAACTGAAGGATACGAGGTCTGCAGGGCCAGCAGCTGTATGACAAGCAGTTCCAGCTGGCTGGTGATCTCATGAGAATTGACAGTGGGTGTCAGTGACTGGGTAGGAGGCGAGATGATCGGCCAATGAAGTTGAGACAACACTTTCTCAAAATCACTATGAAAGAATTGAAGAGGATTAAGCTCATTCAGTGAACATAGGAGAACAACACAGTAATAGAGTATGCACAGTATCTTTGCATTGCTGAACATAAACAAACATTGTGTACAGGGATTAGGTGGAAGTATACCTGGCCAGTCTGTCTTTGATGATCTTGTGCCAAAAATTAAGGGTTTCTCGGAGGAAGTCCTGGAGGTGAGAACATCCAGACTGGTTTAGTCCGGTGTCTAGCACAGCCATGCGCTCCACTGCCTTTATGGCATCCCAGACACTGCTGGTCATTAGACACTGCTGGACTTCAGCGCTGTAGGCACACAACACTTATATCAATGCTTCGATTACTGCTTTGTCATGTTAAATCTCAGCATATCCAAAGGAGTTGGGGTGACGTGGGTAAAATTTTCACATGTAGGTAAATGGTAACAAGAATATTGAGACCAATAATGAATCTCCATTGTTTAGATACTTAACTTTGTGAGTAAGTGTATCTAATTTGTACATGTATTCCTTATTCTTTATTTTGCTCAGCTTTAATCAAGAAACAAGCTTATTTGTAGACCAACTTCAAGAACTAACTTGGCACCAGTCCAAGTAAAAGCTCACTAGAAAGCAATTCAGAGAGTATCTTCAATTCCTTTTGATTGCTGCAGTGCTGTACACATTGAGTGCATAATGCACATTCACATTTTCTCTCAATGCCAGGATTCTACTAAAAGAACCACCTACTATGTACTGTACCATAACTTGCCTCAGGATGCCTTCTTAAATACCTTCTGTTTTTTCTAAAAATAAGTAGTAGTAATAGTCAGCACATATCTATTCTGATTTCAACATTTATTGTAATTCTAGATTGGACACCTCAGCCCAGCCAAATTTGGAACCAATGGTTTTATCATTGGTACAGTTAATGCCTCGGATCATTAATATTTCAGCTTGTGCTAGTATGTTATCTGTTTACATCTATGTTACCTCTTTCTCTGGTCACATATTTCTGAAATGTCACTCTCCATCTGTCTTTGATTACTAATCAGTGACTTCATCCATCCTTAACCTTGTTTACAGTACCTGAGTTCCTCTATGTGTTGAAGGCACTGCAGGTATTTCATATGTCTCTCTATAGTGTTGACTTGGTTAAGCGTCTGGCCAAGATTATCCATCCAAGGCTGGGCCCCCTGTAGGTGCTAGAAGAAGGAATAATTAAAGAATAATTACATCTCCTAGAATGGCATTAGTCAGGGGACTGCCTTTGTCAGACATGTAACCTGTAATTATGCTTGCTTATCTCCTCCTTAAAGTAACAGTATGGGAAAATTCCTTTGTGACTTTTGTTATACATAGAGGAACTGTTACAGAGTTGCAATGCTTACAACTCAGGAGAGGGAGCTCTTAAGGCCTTTTTTAGTCACAGTGGTAGTAATGCTGGGGAACAGCAGTATATTGCAAAAAATAATATTAAGCATTTTGAGTTGTGTACAATACAGTATAATCGTGAATATTAAAACTAATTTTGCAGTTGAATGTGGCTTTATTGACAACTGACGCCGGTGGATGGAGGCTCACCCAGATGTCCCAATAGATGTTCACATAAACTTCATCAATTATCAGAAATTACACAGAATTCTGTAGTGTGGTTAAAAAATATTAGAAATTAAGTTGACATTTAATTCCTGTGTTTGTGAATATGCATGTATGTAACATATTAAAATCATGCTGAAAGAAGCTGTTGGGTGTAATGTGATTTTTTGTTTTCTTTTGCCCTGTACTGCAAGGGGAGAAAAACAGAAATAACACTTAAAATAAGCTAATACAACATCTCCATTTCAATGAAAAATTAATTAAAGAAATTAATCTTAATTCCCAGCATTTTATTGTTCATTAAACAGCTTTATTTGTTTTGTATTAGAAATCATAGGGGTGGGGAGGGGGGTTGGTGGGAGGGGTGAGACACGCGAGTGACAGACGTCCAAAATGCTTCTACAAACACTTTCTATGTGGATTGGTCATAACAACTATAATATTAGTGAGTAACCACACACCGCTAGATATTCAAAACAATATCTACTCTGCTGTCCTGGTGGTCTCTCTACCTGGTGCAGCACGTTGGAGATAAGTTGCTCTCTCTGCAGCAGGTCCTCCAAAGAACATCTAGACTCCTCAGCAGCAGACAGAGCTGCAGACACTTTAGGAGGCACAGAACTGGATTCAGTCAGAACCTGAATGACACAAATGAAAGAGTCACTGCTCATGTTTAATACAGTAATGGAAATAAACTGCATATGTCTTGTGGTCAGTTGATAGCTAGAACAGTAAATATTCTTCACTTTCCTAGTATCAGACAACAAAACCTGCAGAGGCTGGTAAATCTAATGAACTTCTCTGCAGCAGATGTAACTCTTGGTCTTCCTTTCCCAGGGTGGTCCTCATGAGAACCAGTTTCATCATAGTGTTTGATGGTTTTTGCAACTGTGCTTGAACAAACTTTCAAAGTTCTTGAAATTTTCAAGATTGATTCACCTTCATGTCTTAAAGTAATGATGGACTGTCATTTCTCTTTACTTAGTTGAGTGGTTCTTGCCATAATATAGATTATTACAGTAGTCGAATGTGGCTATACACTTCATATAACACTTCCTTGGCACAACACAACTGATAGTCTCATACGCATTAAGAAGGCAAGAAATTCCATCAATTAACTTTTGACAAAGCACACCTGTTCATTGAAAACCACTCCAGGTGACTACCTCATGAAGCAGGTTAAGATATTGCCAATAGTGTGCAAAGCTGTCATCGAGGCAAACAGTAGCTACTTTGAGGAATCTAAAATATAAAACATATTTGCGCAAAATGTATCTATTTCCAGTTGTTGGGTAATTAGTATGTATTATTATTATTATTATCATTATTATTATAATTATTATTTATTCTTGTCTTTGAACTAGCCAAAAGAGAAAAGCTTCAGACTGAAGGCAATGACTGAAGAGCATCTACTGAAACTTCCTGGGAGGCTAAACTTAAATGAACAGTCTCTGCACCTGGTTGTGACTAGTTCTTTCGAGAGCGCTGTTTGTATTGATGTATCAATGCATATTCATCACCTCACCACTTCATCTTTGCAAGCTCCCACTTCTCCTCTAGTGCTGCTGATACATTGTGTATGTGTATTACAGGAATTAATGGGACTCTAATGGGATATTACATTGCTACAAATGAGGTACAGTGTGTGTGAAATGTAAGACCAAATAGTGTCCCCCAATCAGATTTGTAAAGATGCATTTTCTTGCTAAGTGTGAATGGCGTCTGTGTATGGACTATTACTGTACTGATTTGCTTGCTTGAATGTAAGCCAGATGTATTTGCAATATTTGTTTTGACTTGTATGTTGTATATAGTGTATGTGTTGTGTAAATTTGTATGTGTGAAATTAATGTTTCTTTTCAACTGAAGTAAAGTTACAAGAAATGATGTGCCTGTGCTGCTCTTATAAATTAAAGTCATGTAACCAGTCTATAAAATTCTAACTTTTTATAATTAAACCATTAACAGTAATTCTGAAGATTCTGAGTAGCATACCTGGGTAATAAGCTTTGCTATAGACCATATCTAGTGTTAATTTTGTCAGCTATTTTTTATTTAGTCTTAGTCTTAGTCCTCTGTCAAATGTCCTTGTTAGTATTATTCATATTTAGTCGACCTCATCCTGATTTTGGGCATTTTAGTCTTATCTTAGTCAAATAAATCTGTAACTATTTTAGTATAGTTTTAGTCAATTAAAACATTTTTGTCTTTTTTAACCATCAGATTATATTGAACATTTCAGTCAATCTAGTCTAGCCAAAACCAATATTTTTTGTCATTTTAGTCAAACTTATTTCAAATAAGACTTTAACCTTATCATTATCTCATCGAAAAACACATGATAAAGAATGCAGCTTTTCAGAAAATGTCTGGTCTGATGGTATCAATTTAAAGAATACATCCAGACATGGAACATGTTCTGATTTGCATATGTATTTTGAACCAACATGATTAAACAACCCAATATTCTCTTTAATACATTTATAAAAAAATGAAAACTGTACAGACAATAAAACAAACCTACCTTTCTGTTATGAACAACGGAAATAAAAGTAGTTAGCCTAATAAAATTGAAAAGAATACTGTACACACACCAACTGCAATCTGCTTGCATTAAAAAATAAAATAAATAGATCTAAGATCAGTGTTAACAAGAAACTTAATAAGGTTAGTTAAGGTTAATAAGCCTAGCAAGCTAGTTCATGGCATCAATATTAAAGGTTTACCAAGGCAAGATTTGGTAGAAAAACAACAACAGCAATAAGGAAAGGTAACGTTATACACTGCTATTATAATCAATACAGCTGTCTGGGCCGTGTAATGGCTTGTGTTTCACTTGCACTATATACACTCATTGTGTATTGGGCCCTGAATGCTTCCAAAATGTGGGTGACCTACACCCAACACTAGGGATGCATGATATTGGATTTTTTGCCGATATCCAATAAGCTGATATTTCCAACTCATTGTGGCCAATTGCCGATGCCAATACTGATATATAGGCTACACATATTTTTTTCCAGTTGGCTGAGGCGAATATTATGCATACAAGCATAGATTGTACTAAGTATGATCAAGAAAGACAATATATGAAGTGTGGCAGGTGGAATCGAGTGGAAAAAGGGAAGGTGCACCAATTAGTATGTTCAAGATATAAGGCTACCTGAAGGAGGAATGGAGGTTTTTGCTACTGTTGGTCAGTTAATAAATGCTGCAGCTTGTCAAGACCATGAAAAGTCACGTCTGTTGTTTCCCCAACTGCTGGAAAAGTGAAGGGTTTAGCTCCAAAGTTAGCAACAATGGGTTAGTCTAGCCTGACGACACTAAACAGATAAATAGAAAAGATAAATAGGAAATGGAGAAATGTGTAGCTGCCAGCTAACCCCCCCCCCCCCCCCCGAACCGATCAACAACGTGCTCGCCTGGCAAAACTACTCAACCTAGGGGAAACACTGTACCACCACCACGTTTCAGAGATGGGATGGGGTTCTCATGCTGGAATGTAGTGTTTGCTCATCGCCAAATATAATGCTTGTCATTCAAGCCAAAAAGTTCGATTTTGGTCTCATCCATCCCCAGAACATTTTTCCAATAACCTTCTGGCTTATCCAAGTGGTCTTGAGCGAACTGTAGACGGCAGCAAGGTTCTTTTTGGAGAAAAGTGGCTTTTTTCCTTGTAACTCTGCCATGCACACCATTGATGTTCAATGTTCTCCTGATGGTGGACTCATGAACATTGACTGTAGCCAATGCACAAGAGTCCTTTAGTGTCCTAGATGTTACCCTGGGGTCCCTTGTGGTCACCCGGGGTATTACATGCCTGCTCTTGGTGTGATTTTTGTTGTTTGACCATTTCTGGGGAGGGTAATAATGGTGTTGAATGTCTTCAATTTGGACATGATCTGCCTGAAAATCGACTGGTGAAATCCAAACTCTTCAGAAATGTTTTTTTTTGCCCTTTCCAGCTTGGTAAGCATCAACAACTCTTCTTCTAAGGTCCTCAGAAATATCCTTTGTTTGAGCCATAAAACACTTCAACAAACATGTGTTGTGAAGACAGACTTTGATAGTGAAGACCAAGATTTCTCTTAATTAAATTACACTTGATTTTCATCCCATTGTTTGAAACACCTGACTCTAATTTCCCCTTCAAATGAACTGATAATCCTAGAGGTTAACATACTTTTGCTACACACAAATATGTAACACTGGATCATTTTCCTCAATAAATAAACAAACAAGTAAAGTTTTTGTCTCATTTATTTAACCAATGTCTCTTTATCTAGTTTTAGGACTTGAATGGAAATCTGATTACATTTTAGGTCATATTTATGCAGAAATAGAGCAAATTCTGAAAGTTTCACAAACTTTCAAGCAGCACCGTATATTCCCTCTTTGTGGAGCCCATAATGACCTACTAGAGACATCAATGAGTAACTATTATTGATCAATTGCCATTAATAATTTAATCGATTAAAAATATATTATCCGATAATGCAGAGGACTTGGGACGAGCAGTGTAACTGTGATTTGCTGTAGTACTCAGTTGTTTCCTCTTAGTGTTTAATGAGGTGGAGTTACAGGTGTGTTTGCTGACCATCCATAAGGGCCGCACAAATTGTAAAACAAACGCACCTCCCTGCCACCCAAGGAAGAAATAAGTGGCAGCATGCCTTGCTTTGCTCACTGTGGCGATCGTGTTAATGGACACTGCAGCATAAAGTTATGAAAATTCCACAGAGTAGTTGTCTGGTGGCTGTCCGGTTTAGCTAGCTATCTGAGACTTATGTTAATGCTTTACTAGCATATTTAACAGAAGCACCTGCTTGGTTAATGCAGAGAGCAGAGAGTATTGTTGTGTCTGCAGTGCTAATCAGGACAAGCAGGATTTAGATGGGCTTGCAACAAAGGTAACACCTCCTGCTTTGAGTATAATGCACTGTATTTTAGCAATGGTAGTACATGTTGAAAGATTTCCTGACAGTAATTGTGTATACCCGGGTCATCTGTTCCGGCTGAGTAGCTGTTTCCAGCAGCTGGACTAACTTTAGCTACAGTGAACAACACACATCACTCCAACCATGTAGATCAGGTATGCATAATATTTTATATAAAACTAGTAAGACTGAAGTCCAGTGTAGGGAGATTGGGGTAACCTGTTTTACATTTATTTGATAACATTATGGGTTATTTACTGTTGAAAGCTACAGCACTTATGGAAAAATGGGTCACATATGTTTTAATTCTTACATATGTCCAACACATCTAGTCTTTTGTCTAATTTATGCCCTCCAATGCAGCCTGGAAGTTGTGCAACACTTTGTCTTCTGTCTGGCCAATCGTTGAGTAGCGACAGACAGGAGCTTGGGAGCTTTGCAGTTTTAAATTAAGTCATTATTTTGTGTTATTTCATTTGTGTTTATTTCATTTTATTTATTTAACTTTTCATGACAAAGGTCTTAAGATGGCACCAACCAAATTTTAAGTTTGACAGGTTAAATCTCTAGGAGGAGTTCATTAAAATACAACGCCTGCAAATGGCAAAATCTGTGTAAAAATTGAAAATTAAATTCAAAATTGCTGACTTCTTGTTGGATTTAGGGTATGGCTCCAAGAGGTTTTTTTGTGCATCTGGACATGATAAGTGCCTACCAAATTTCATTCATCTACGTCAACTTTAAGGGTGGGTACGTTTAATTTGAAATTTTGTAAGGGGCGCCCTCGAGCCATTTTGCCACGCTCATGCTCCAGATCAATAAAATATTAAATTTTTCACCACTTCTGACACATGTCACAAGTTTTCGAGCACATTTAAGCCCTCAAAAATGTGTTTCTTTTGGAAGAAGAAGAAGAAAAAGAAGGAGAATTAAAGCTGCAATGATTGTGCCCACGCACCTTCGCGCATGTTGGGGGTGTGCCACAGTCAGAGGGCTTTTATTGCAGGTACACAGATGTTTTCAGGACCGAGCTCTCATCAGACATTGCACAAACAAGTTCAATATCACTTCCTGTGTGCTCTGTGTGGTGCTAGACAACACCCACCAATTATACATCATGTTAGTGTATATCAAGTGTAGACCACACCTTGAAAATGTCATGTGAATCAGATGATGTTTGTCACATAAGGCTGAATTTCCTGTTGCCAGTAGGTGGTGCTACTCGAGAGGGTCATTAATGCAGCAGCATATTTGTTGGAGGTAGACTGAAATGCATATGCATTTTCATGAATATCGGACATTGCGCAAAAGAGTTAAAGACGTTGCTGTATATCATGTGTAGATCACACCATGTAAATTCTGTGTAAATTGGACAATGTTTGTCATATAAGGCTAACTTACTGTTGTCAGTAGGTGGTGCTATGACTATGAGTCAGTATTGACATGTAGATGTGTTCAGGCCAGGACTCTTATCAAGCATGAGAAATTATGGTGTAGGTTAGACAATGTACATTCAAGTTACAACAACTTGTTGCTTAACGGCGAAACAATGAAGTTTGCCACATCACAACAGCAACGGAGTTCAATGCAAAGTCAGGATTTTGATAACTTTTCATCACAAAGGTTTTTAGATGACACTGACCACATCTGTAGTCAGTCGGATCAAATCTCTTGGAGGAGTTTGTTAAAATATAAGGCCTGGGTGACAACGAAAACTCACAAGCTTCACAATATGGCATCATCAAGGTCTTAAGGCTTTTCTGACGAAATGTGAGGTGGATCAGCAATACATGCTAGATAAGGTCATAAAAGTGCAGCACCTGTAACTTCCTGTTGCCAGTAGGTGGCACTATGACTATAACTCAATAATGACATGAAGATGTCGACTCTCAACACAGAGGGGGTGAAGCATTCTCAAGGGGCCCCTCTAAAAAGTCATTTTAAAATTCACAGCTGTAAAATAGCTGATATATCCTATCTATAATCACAAATTGTTATTGAGCCATGCAACCCTATGTCCAAGGAAACATACAGTGAAGCCACGGTGAGACAAGCTTGTTCTGAAGAACAAAAAAGAAAAAAGGTTGCCAGCCGCATTTAAATGTTTCAGCACTGAGGACTGCATGTGGTGCCCTACATACCTGAAGCCCACAGTTCACCACCGACCAGTTCATGTTTCTAACAGGTTCTCCCCCCTCAGTAACACACCTGCTGAGAAACCAACTCTGATTATTCAGCTCCATAGTCAGAAACGTGAAGTTAGCGACACCAGCAGCCATAGTTAAATGTATTCCTGGAGCCAGAGCGGGTGACATAGAATCAAATTTAAAACTGCTGGCTAAGGAAAGCGTAAATATGTTATGACTGTCATCCATGTCGGCGGTAACGACTCCAGATTACGCCAATCGCAGGTCACGAAAATTAATGTTGAGTCAGTGTGTACATATGCAAAAACAATGTCGGACTCTGTAGTTTTCTCTGGGCCCCTGCCAAACCTGACCAGTGATGACATGTATAGCCACATGTCACAATTCAACCGCTGGCTGTCGAGGTGGTGTCCAGCAAACAATGTGGGCTTCATAGATAATTGGCAGACTTTCTGGGAAAGGCCTGGTCTGATTAGGAGAGACGGCATACATCCCACTTTGGATGGAACTGCTCTCATATCTAGAAATATGGCTGAGTTTATTAGTAGACCAAAACCATGAAAACCCAGAGTTGAGACCAGGAAGCAGAGCTGCAGTCCTACACACTTCTCTGCGCTTCCATTAGAGCAGTTACCCACCCAAAACCACATAGAGACTGTCTGTCCCCCGACCACTTAAATCAATGAAATCCAAAGTAAACAAAAGAAGAGTCATTCATAAAAATCTAATAAAAATTAAAACCACTACTGCAATAGTACAACAAAATAAGAGAATTAAATGTGGACTCTTGAACATTAGATCTCTGTCATCTAAAGCCATATTAGTAAACAATTTAATCTCAGATCATCATATTGAACACAGGCACCTTAGAAACAGCTGTAAATCCTGACATATATTTGGACTGTTTTTCTCCAGTCGACTTTTCCGAAATAACTTCAATGATTTGTTCAGCTAAACCATCAATCTGTCTCTTATTCCCCATCCCAACTAGGTTGCGTAAGGAAGCCTTACCCTAAGTTAGCGCTTCTTTACTAGACATGATCAATCTTTAGTCTTTAGTGTCTTTAGTAACAGGCTATGTACCACAGTCCTTTAAAGTAGCTGTAATTAAACCTCTTCTTAAGAAGCCTACTCTTGATTCAGGCATGTTAGCCAATTATAGACCTAAATCTAACCCTCCATTTCTCTCTAAGATCCTTGAGAAAGCAGTCTCTAGTCAGTTATGTGACTTTCTACATAACAATAGTTTATTTGAGGATTTTCAGTCAGGATTTAGAGCGCATCATAGCACAGAGACAGCACTGATGAAAGTCACAAATGACCTCCTAACTGCATCGGACAAAGGATTTGTCTCCATACTTGTCCTTTTAGATCTTAGTGCCACATTCAACACAATTGACCATCAAATCCTTTTGCAGAGACTGGAACATTTAATTGGCATTAAAGGAACTGCATTAAGCTGGTTTCAGTCCTATTTATCAGACCAGTTTCAGTTTGTACATGTTAATGATGAATCCTCCATGAAGGCAAAAGTTAGACACGAAATTCCACAAAGTTCTGTACTTGGACCAATTCTATTCACCTTGTATATGCTTCCTTTAGGTAATATTATTAGGAAACACTCCATAAATTTTCATTGTTATGCAGATGATACCAAATTATATTTATCAATGAAGCCTCAGGCTGCCCTAACAAGTCTCTAAAGACTCTCCAGCTGGTCCAGAATGCAGCTGCATGTGTACTGACTAAAACTAGGAAAAGAGATCACATTTCTCCCATTTTAGCTTCGCTACATTGGCTTCCTGTAAAATCTAGAATAGAATTTAAAATCCTTCTCTTAACTTACAAAGCCCTTAATGGTCAGGCACCATCATATCTTGAAGAGCTAATAGTACCGTATTATCCCACTAGAACACTGCACTCCCAGAATGCAGGCTTACTGGTGGTTCTTTCAGTCTTTAGAAGTAGAATGGGAGGCAGAGCCTTCAGCTATCAGGCTCCTCTCTTGTGGAACCATCTTCCAGATTCGGTCTGGGGTGCAGACACCCTCTCTATATTTAAGAGTAGGCTTAAAGGCCTTCGCAGTCCTGTTGGCATCCTTCCCTGGCTATTGCTACTGCTATTGCTGCTGCTATTGTTATTGTTATTATTGTTGTTATTCTGTCCCCCCCCTTTCCCTCTTTCTCTCTCAACCCAACCGGTCAAAGCAGATGGCTGCCCACCAAGAGCCGGGTTCTGCTTGAGGTTTCTACCCGTTAAAGGGGAGTTTTTCCTTACCGCTGTCGCCAAGTGCTTGCTCATGGGGGAATTGTTGTTGGGGAATTGTTGCACAGTCTCAGTACCATGTCTTTCTTACATGGGAACAACATAGACATAAAATAGACACAGCAGTCTACAACACTACGAGGCCTACTCAAATACAAAGTGGACAGTTTATGACACCACAGGCAGTGACAGGTGCTGAGATGCGGTAAGCATGGAGCTAAACAACAGATACATCTAATATTCTGACTGATTTCTTCATAACCAAAATTTAAACTATACTATAATAAAGACTAATTATGGATGTTTCACCCACCAGTTGTTGTCCCTGCTTAGACTGCTGTAGTTTCATGTAACGTTAGTCCATTTGTGTTTTTCTCCATCCTCCACAGAACAAAATAATCAAAACAGTTTGACAAACTTTGTACATTTCACGGTCCCTTTTAAAAACTACATCCTCCTCTCTTTCATGGTGGCAAATCTGCCAACCATTTTGTCCTTATTAGTGTTTATGTCCCGCAACACACAGCAAAGTGAGGTTGGATAGTTTGGTCTCAGCCACGCACGAATGCAAATAGCTCTTAATGGGCCTCAGATGGCTGAAACTTTGTCTGGCAAGTTTCACTCACTATAAACATAAAAAGATGCAAATATCTCATATTTTGGTTTAAGTTTTCAACGAAGTTAGTCATAAACTTTGAATTGCTGCTTCTGCAGCCTTCACTTCCCGCAGTCAACGAGCAGAAATTCGGATAGCGCCACTCTGCCATTGCAACCCACACTGTGGTCGGAGGGGGGATTACACCCATAGTGATAAGAACTACCATAGAGGACTACCATAGAGAATGAATAGAAGAAGCTGAGAGATTTAAGTTCTCCTATTCCTGCTGCACTCGTGGGGCTGTGTGCTACGTCCCCAGAGGGGCCTCTACTGAGCGTGGGCCCTGGGGCGGCGGCCGCCCCCTCTGCCCCTGCGGTCGCTCCACTTATACCCATAAAATATTAAATCTTTCACCACTTCTGACAAAATGTGCAACGTTTCATAAGTTTTCAAGCACGTTTAGTCCCTCAAAATGCGTTTCTTTTGGAGGAAGAAAAGGAATTCCTTCAGTTTCAATGGGGCATTTGCACCACTAGGTGCTCGGGCCTAATAATAATTCCTTCAGATACAATAGGGTCTTCGCACTGCTAGGTGCTCGAGCCCTAGCAGTGCCCTAGTAAATAGACAGGGAAAATGGCCTGTTGACAGTCATATTGACATCATACTAGCAACATCACACCTTTCACTTTGGTTTCAATGTCCATATCTGTAGTATTCAAACTGGGCTTCCTGCCTGTTGTTTCACCTGCTTCCAGACAGAGATTTGGTGATGTTTTTTTCTTAATTTGTTGTCAGTTTCCCTCCTAACAGTTAGTTTGGAGGTTTGTTTGTTGGGGTGTGTTTGGCTCGTTTGGGGAACTTGGTGTCTTCAGTTGGAACAGTGTCAGCCAGGCTTTAACTGGCAGAATAATCAATATAATCAATAAAAAACCCATCCTGTGTGAGGAGAGTATGTGGCTGACACAGAAGTAGCCTCAACCAGACCCCACCATGCTCGTCAGAAAGAAAGCTGCTTTCACCTCACATATTTAGAGATGCACAATATTATCGACATGTTATCAGTATTGGACGATAAAAGCTCTAAAATGAAATATCGGCATCGTCCATTTCTGCCAATTATGAGAGGCCGATTTGTTGCCATCTCCTCTGCTGCAACAAATCTGCTGCTCCACGGAGTGTTTCACCCTGACGGCTCTGGTGTTTCCTTCCCAGGCTCCACTTCACTTAAGCTGCCCGTCAGACCCGCTGCTTCTTCCCACTTTAACTTGAATAACAAACCGTTGCTCAGTGCTCTGGTTGGATACACATGCAGAACCGGGGCTAACATTAGCCAGAAGGCTAGCAGAGGCTAGCTGGCTGTGCTTCCCTCCAGCCATGCTGTGGCTAACGCTCCACTAGCCTCTCAGCTAACGTTAGCCCCGGCTCTCCATGTGGATCCAACCAGAGCACCGAGCCCTGGTTTGTTATTCAGGTTAAAGTGGGAAGAAGCAGCGGGTCTGATGGGCAGCTTGAGTGAAGCAAAGCCTGCGGAGAAAGCACCGGGACCGTCAGGGAGAAACAGTTCATCGAGGAGCTGCTAAGTTCAGATGCACACCAGGAAACACCTCGGCTGACAGGATGTACCACTCTGTTTGGAAAAAACATCTTTTTGGTTTATAACGGCAGCTGGCAACCAACGTATTAGGTGCATTACCGTCACCTTCTGCTCCGGAGTGCGGACCAGAGATTAAAGCCTGCACATTAATCCTGTCTGTTTAATGAACTCAATGAAAACTCTACTGCTCCACCCACTTGGCAGGTTCATTCAAGTTTTAAGGCTTCCTAAATTCTTCCTTCATATATTGTCTTTCTTGATCATGCTTAGTACAATCTATGCTTGCATGTCTCCTCAGCCATCTGGAAAAAAATATGTGCATATATTGATATCGGCGCATATATCAGTATCGGCATCGGCAATTGGCCACAGTGAGTTGGAAATATTGGCATATCAGATATCAGCAAAAAATCCAATATCGTGCATCCCTACACATTTTATTTATTTATTTTGGACTAATTGAGCACATGGTTCTTAATCCTATTCTGACAAAACTAAATTTAAATGAAATTTATGATGAAATGATATGAAACATTCCATTATTGATGGCCATTATCAAAATCAAACTCTATGTGGAAAGATAGAGCTGGCAGTGGCAGTGCCGCCGCAGCAACGCTGTCTGTGTGGACACTGGAGGTCTGCGAGACGCAGGCGCTCTGCGACGCACACGCGGTGCTCACGGTGAGGTAGGCTGTGTGACCCAGGCGTAATCTGTTAACATGGGCGCCGACATGAAAACCAAGAGGTTCCGCGTAGCACACGCAAGCTGTGTGTCCCAGGCGTTATAATACATCCATGACTCCAAGGCATCAATAAACGCTAAAGAGCTGTTAACACCTAACAGCTGTTCATCTGCATAGCCTCTTCAGAAACTGACGTCGCCTCAGATGACGGTTCAGAAGAATGGTAGTCTCATTTCTCTAAATGCGCGTTTCCTCAACTTCTCTTCCCTCACATCTTTTCCTTGCATCTCTCCCTCGTTCACTCAAATTCAAAAAGCATTATTGTGTAAGAAACACAGTAATAAACAGCTGTCAGGTGTTATACTATGCGTTTTAAGCTGCACATGAAAAAATGTCGACGTTTTTAATTCACCTGTTTCTCTAGTACGTTGTTTTCCTCTCTCAGTTTTCCAAGCAGATCGCCAACAGCCTTCAATGATTTCAGGTCGCTTCCAATCTCTTTCTCCAGGAAATCCACTACATACTCCTGTAGTTCCCCCGAATCTGCCAGAACAGATTCGCTATCTCTGGTGGTTGTATAACCGGGATTTAATTCATGATCTGTCAGTTTGTTCTCTACTGCTGTGGTCGCCGCCATCTTCTCTTTCCAATGATGTCAACAAACTTCCTTGGTATGGTGTGTGGATAGTGCCCTATAATACATCCATGGTAGTGCCACGGATGGTACTATAGGGGGGCGCTCGTTTATCGTCTGCGTGTGGCTCACGAGCAGCCACACTGCTTTGGTGAATGGTGACGTGGCACTGTATGTCCAAGTTTTTATTTACTCGTCGTCCATGTGTGATGTCACATACAGAGAAGCTGATGCTTGCGTCTTGCTAATGCTAGTCCAATATACAAACAAGGCAACAGTGCCATCAAGTGATGACACTGGAAAACAAAACAGCAACTTGAAGAATAATGACTAAGAGAAGACATAAATGGGGGGGAAAAGTATTAATATATCAATTAATTATTAATTAAAAGAAAAAAAATGAATTTAGATAAGGTTGTGCAAAGTAGTACATATTTCTTTTTTTTTAAAAATATAATTGTCATTATTTAAATTCATGCTTTCCACCACGAGATTTTGGTTACAATCTCTTACTAACCAACATATATAATAATACCTTGATATATAAGATAGCATATACTGTATATATCCTGGGATGGTGTCAGGCTAACATGAAACATCAATACATTCACATACACAAGACATAAGACACAAGATACATACATTCATATATCCAAGTATTTTCACAATCGTTTATCTTACACATAACACATACCCCTCTCATCCTGACCATTTACCCTCTGCAAACATAACACATGCATGCACACGCACACACACACACTTCACATTAGTTCTCAGTCCTGTTCCCCGCCAGAGTCCCCCCTTCTCTTTCCAGCATGTCACAAGTTCTTTTTAAGTCTTATAGGGCATCAAAACTTCCATATCTCCTTGAATTGTTCAGTTTTATTATGTCCAGACAAGGTCTTTTCTATAGTCAAATCATATCTCATCAATTCTTTCCATATCTGTAAAGTAGGAGCCATTGTTTTTTTCTCATTCATTCACAGTTATGTCTAGACAGCCTAAGGCAGTTATAGCAACCGGCTCGAAACTCGACTCCCCCCACCCTCCTCCTCCCCCCTCCTTCACTGGCTTCTTCTTTATGCTTCATTCAAAACAAGATAAACCAAACACATAACCATGCAGACACTCAACCTGGTAAGGTGGAATGTACGTGGCTTTCGTACACAGACTAAAAGAATCAAAATCATCAATCAACTCATAAAATTAAAGGCTGATATATGCTTTATACAAGAAACCCACCTTACAAACTCTGAATTACAATATATTAGACTCAAACAATTTGATAAAATATTCTCATCCACACTCAACACAAAACAAAGAGGAGTTTCGATCTTAGTCAATAAAAACATCCCATTCATCCATAACTCATCCATCACTGACCCACAAGGAAGATTCATCATTGTTAATGCATCTATTAATCAGACAACATACACATTTGCAAACATTTACGGCCCTAACAATGATGACCCATCCTTTTTCCATAATTTTTTCTCCTTACTATACAATTCAGCAAACATCATAATAGCCGGAGATTTCAACACTGTTATCAATCCTACAACCGACCGCTCTAGCACACCCGGTAACACAAGAACCTGGCACTCAACTGAAGTTATTAAAAAATACATGAAGGAACTTGGACTTGGCGATAGTTGGAGAATGAAAAATCCATCATCCAGACAATATTCATATTTTTCCTCTCTCCATCAGTCTTCCTCCAGAATTGACTTCTTTCTTGTAAGTAATTCACTCTCCCAGCACATCCAAGGAAACACAATCCATCCAATCATAATCAGTGATCACGCTCCAGTTTCCTTATCAATAAAAACTCAAACACATATCAAGTCTCCCACAAGATGGCGTTTCAATACATCACTCTTGGAGGATCCAGATTTCATCACATTAATTCAGAAAGAGTGGGCATCCTTTCTGGAGATGAATGACTCTCCAGAGATCTCACCATCACTCTTATGGGAAACAGGAAAAACAGTCATCAGAGGAATAATCATTTCATATTCATCACATAAGAAACGACAGCAACAGGAACAAGAAACTAGCTTAGAGACAAAAATCAAACACCTAACACACCAACTAACCAGCAATCCCTGTGAACAAAAACAAAATGAATTAGCTCAACTTAAAACCCAATTGGAAAGCATCATATACAAGAAAACACAATTCATTATCCAACAGCTCAAATATGAAAACTTTCAGTACAGTAATAAATCAAGTAAATATTTGGCTAATCTATTACAACTCAAAAAAGAAAAAGCAATAATCCCATCCATACTCAATTCCGCAGGTACAGTCACACATAATCCACAAGAAATCAATGACATATTTCATAAATTTTATAGCAACCTTTACTCCTCAAATTACAAACCCAGTCAATCAGAAATAGACACTTTTTTAAGTAATCTGGACCTACCAACCGTACCATCAGATTTAGCCCACCTTTTAGATTCACCACTCAGCCTCGAAGAATTACATAAAGCTCTACTCAAAATGCCAAACAATAAATCACCTGGACCAGACAGTTTTCCTGCAGAATTCTACAAACATTTCTGGAATATATTATCACCACTATTCTTCAGAGTAACTACAGAAATTAAAACTACCTCCATTATACCCACCCACATGAACACCGCCGTAATGAGATTACTCTTAAAACCCAATAAGGACCCAACCCACCCCTCCAGTTATCGCCCCCTATCACTAATTAACACAGACCTCAAAATCATTACAAAAACATTGGCAACCAGAATAGAAACGGTCATTCCACTTATAATCCATCCCGACCAGACAGGCTTCATCAAGAATAGACACGCTTCAGACAATATCAATACATCACAGCAAAAACACAACAAAACCATAATTGTATCACTGGACGCAGAAAAAGCATTCGACAGAGTAAACTGGACTTTTCTATTTTCCACCCTCCACAGGTTTGGCTTCCGAGAGTCATTCATCCACTGGATTAAAACGCTATACACTTCACCTAGGGCCACAGTTACCACAAACGGGATCACTTCACCAAGCTTCACACTCCACCAGGGAACCAGACAAGGATGTCCACCCTCACCATCTCTATTTGCAGTTTTCATTGAACCACTTGCCACAGCCATACGACAAAACAATAAAATCAAAGGAATACAATATACTATTTCAGAACATAAGCTTAGCTTATATGCAGATGATTAATTACTACACCTACAAGATCCTTTCACATCATTACAAGAAACATTCAAAATAATCAACAACTTCTCCTCAATCTCACACTATAAAATAAACTGGAACAAATCCACTATTCTACCTTTGACCGCAAATGCCCGGGATTCTGCAGCCCAAGATCCCTCTCTCCCACTCCACACTGGTAATATCAAATACTTAGGCATTAATATTTCCTCCAGGCTGTCAGAGTTGTTTAACCTCAACTACACCCCTCTGCTGAAAAACATAGAAGATGATTTTAAACGCTGGACCAAGTTACCACTTACTCTTATTGGACGCATTGCAACAGTTAAAATGAAAACCCTTCCACAAATCAACTACCTATTTTCATTACTTCCCATTACCCGCACTGACAACTGGTTTCAAACTTTAAATTCTTTAACAACTCAATTCTACTGGAAAAATAAAAAACCAAGAATCTCACTTTCAACCTTACAGAGCACAAAATCACAGGGTGGCCTAGAAGCACCAAACTTCCTTTATTACTTCTTATCAAATCGACTACAATATTTATTCAAATGGATCCATAAAGATAATCACAGTACACCATGGTTACAGATAGAACAAAATCAATGTAAAACCACCTCACTTACAGACCTCCCATTCCTACCACAATCAATCAAGAAACAAGATTACTACAAGAACATCACAATCTCCTCAACTCTGACAGCCTGGTGGAAAGCCCACAAAATCACCAAATCATCACTGGCACCATGTAGGTTCACCCCGATTTGGTACAATCCGGATTTCCAACTGTACAACACTTCTGTTCACTTTCCATCATGGCACCAAAAAGGAATCACTCACCTCCACCACTTATTTGAAAATAACCAGTTCATATCATTCAATACACTTATCCAGAGGTATGGGGTTGGGAGAGACCAATTCCTGCAATATCAACAACTAAACTCCATTATTAAATCCAAAATCAACATATCCAATAACACATTACAACCTTCCAAATTAAGCGAAGAAATCCTTAAAATTACAAACCCTAAAAGAATAATTTCAAAAATTTACAAACTTCTTTCATTGACAGACACCTCCATAACACTCCCAACCTCAAAATGGGAAAAGGACCTGGCTCTATCTCCCAACCCCGATTTCTGGATACAAATCAATAAAAACATCTTCTCCATGACTACCAATACAAATTTACAACTAATACAATATAAAACCATCCACAGAATACACATCACTCAAGGAAAAATGTTTAAAATGGGATTGATCGATACAGATATCTGTTCACAATGCACCTTGGGTCACATAGATGATTATTTTCATGCCACTTGGTCTTGCCAGCCAGTTTTTTCATTTTGGATAACAGTCACAGAAAAACTCTCGAGTATCTTGGGCTGCAGAATCCCAGCATCCCCATCGCTCTGCTTGCTGGGAGACTTGACACATATCACAATCCCAACTAAACACAAAAACCCGTTATTGATTTCTCTAACTATCGCCAAGAAAATAATATTTCAAAACTGGAAATCCAAACATTCCTGCCATATCACTCACTGGACCAATCTAGTCACAGAACACATCTCAATAGAAAAAATAACAGCGTGCAAAACAAACAATAAATCAGCATTTGAGGAAACATGGACCACATTCATTAATCATCTAAAACTCCACCCAGAATCCAATCAAAATCAATTACCAAAACCAGAGCCACGTACATGACCACATATCAGACCACATACCCAACCAATAATAGACAAATTTTTTAATTATTATTATTATTATTACTATAATAATTTTTTTAAAACTTATTTTATTATTATTATTTTTAAATTTAATTCACTTTTCCTTTCCATCCTTGTTTTGTTGTTGTTGTTGTTGTTGTTTTGTTTGTTCGTTTTTGTTTTTATTTCTTTGTTTGACTTTTTCCCTCCCTCATCCCAGTTATACATATATATCACCAACATGTATAGGTATGTAATATGTATAATATTACTATTATCATTATTATTATTATTATTATTATTATTATTATTATTATTATTATTATTATTATTATGATTGCTATCACTACTATAGTCATTTATGCCACATACTATGAATTATACAATTATTATTATTATCACTACTATTGTCATTCCAGATATGATCAACTACACTATTATTATTATGGTTGTTGCTGTTGATGTTATCATTATTATCATATTCATTATTATTTTATAATCATTATTATTATTATTATTATTATTACTGCTGTTGTTCTAGCCCTTGAGTGTGGTGGCGGTGGAGGTAGAGGCAGTCGTAAGTCGGGGTAAAGTCTTATCTGCAGGGCGGTGGGGGGTGGAGCCATGCGGGGCGTGGGGCGGGGGGCGCCTGCCTCTCCCGACTCCTTCCCCTCCGGTGGTATGGCCGCGGTCCTTGGCGAGAACGGCGGGAGGTAACTGGCTGTGGTACCTCTACCCCTACCTCTCTTATAGAAAAAAAAAAAAAAAAAAAAAAAAAATCTATGGTCACCTCCCAATGGACAAACTCTCTCCCAAAGGGTCTGAGAGTGGTCCAGCTGGACTAGGTTTGGACCACCTCCAAAACAGGACGGCAAACAAACAAACAACAAAAGACAGAGAAGGGGAAAAGGGGAAAGGAGGAATACCCCTTGGCTGGTCTCAGCTGGTCTGGTCCCTGGGCTGTGGCTGTGTTGCTGGGGGGGCTGGCTGTCGTGTGGGAGGGTGATGGTGGCCTCCCCTCCTTGGGCGCTGTGTGTTTGGCTCCACCCCCCATAGCCATATTAAATTAATTTAATTGATATACGCTCAAATAGAAATAAATTGATATAAATAAATATAAATAGCTAATTATTTAACCCATTTCACTGTTATGGTGGCTGCCTCTGCCGCTACCGCCGCCACAGTACACTATCAAACAAGACTATTATCATTATTACATTATATTGCTGTATTGTTATTATTATCATTATTATTATAATAATTATTGACGCTCTCACTTTTTCTTTCTCCCCCTCCTCTCTCTCTCTTCTTTTCTCACTTTCATTCACTCACCCCCCCTTCCCCTTTCCCACAATCAACCCATATTCCTTAGTTGCTTTCTACATTTTACTATCTTTTTCATTGTAATATGATGTTGTCATTGCTGTTGTTTGTCATTATTTTTGTTTGTTTGTCTGTTTGCTTGATTTGTCTTTTATTTATTTATTTTTTCCTTCCCACTATGTCTTGTCAACAATATCACCAATAAAAAAAAAAATTTAAAAAAAAGTTGACAAGTGTGGGGACCATGTGTTCCTGCCAGTGACACTTCTGGCATGATTGAAACTGTATACTATAACCATAGTATACAACCTGTACATGTTTGCAACTTTCTGTCTGAGCTTGCTTCCTGTAGACAGGAAGCTGGCGGTTGTTGCTGGGTCACTGCTCGTTCCTCTGCATCAACCCTCTTGTTAACCATTCCTGCTGATGGAAGCCATGTACCACATTCACAAACATTAAACTGCATTAAATACTAAATTATGAATACTTCAACCGTGAAAACACGTTACATCAGTACATCTTGAACTATAAACATTACCCGAATACAAATGAATAGTGGTGCATATGCATATTAGCTTGTTGTCAAAGAGAAATAGACCATTTAGACACAACTTGTCAAACCAATAGCACTAGTGAGGCTTGAGATGCCCCGTAGCATTAGATCACCTACCCAAGAGAAATGCTTGGGGAAGGATGTAAAGCCTTTGCTCGAGATGAAAATAATTATAGGTGGTGCCAGGGCATCATGCTTGGTGAGGCTATGTCAAGCCATTTCAACAATTAATGGCTAGACTGGATATATATTTCAGATATCCACAATGACATTCTTCCTATCCACAATTGTCATTTCAGATATCCACACACAACATCATTCTTTCTAGGACAAATGTCACTTTTGCCATTCATGTGTATTGGGCTTTCAATTTCAGATATCCACAGTTGCATTTTTGACATCTAGAATGAGCATTCTGGATATCTGCAATAAAATTATTAGGAAAAACTCTCATTTCAGATATCTACAATCTAATTTCTAACTAGCTGTCAAATGTTATTGTCAAATGTTAAACTTATACCTTTTAAGAATTAGATGTTACATTTATTTTTAACTAGTACAATCAAAGTTGTAGATATTTTGAAATATATTGTCTACTAATGAGAATGTTATTGTGGATATCTTTAAGTACCATTCTGACTAGTGAGAATACAATTTTGATTGGAGAAATGCTGTTATGGATATATTAAATATAATTAATGAGTGTGGTTCGATTAAATATTAAAGCAGTTTGCCATAGGAGGCTATGTAATTCAGTAATCGAACATAATGGGCTGGTGTGCAATATGATCTCTGGCTGACGTGCTGCGGTCTCATTTCCAGTTGCGGGCTGTGTTATTGATAGCGTTGAGAGGAAGGGTGGGGCAGAGAGGGAAAGAGAGAAAAAAAGTAAATAAACGTGCTAGCTAGCTAACATAGCTAATGTTACCGCTGCATCATCATCGTCCCCTGTCAATGTTAAAGCAGCCAAGAAACTGGACAATCATTAATAAAAGTTCCCTTTCTAATTTCCCCAATAACATTGATGGCATAATTGGCAGTTAATGTTGGTCAATATTATTTGAAATATCTTCTGTCACGCTATTCAGGCTACTGTAATTTCTTGAAACTTAAAGGCAACTGTTAGTGTATATCAGTAAACTGAGTAGGGTATCGTGCTCTTGCTCTGTTCATTGAATAGGTGGAGAGAGTTGTTAACTGTATTATTTGGTACATTAAAAGATATGGTGTGCTGCGCTATTGTTTTTGTCTTTTTGAAGGTGGAGAGAGTAGCATTGGTGCCACACAGAAGCCCACTACTTCAGAGCCACCTGTCAGCCCATTCTCACTCCCGACTTGTCACATACCAAGGCTTGGTCAGGACCCCGTGGCGTCACTTTTTAATGCACTGGGTACCCCTTTAGCACCATTTTTCAACGTGCAGGGTAGTCCGATAGACTTCTGTTGAACTACCACAACGTCTGAAATAGACACCATGAGACCGATTATGTCTATAAAAAAATAGTCTCTAACACCACCTCTCGTCCATAAATGTATTCATGGAACTTTTCACACCCAAATACAGCTCCTAATGTCTCCTTCTCAAGCACCTTCTGTGCATAGTTGCGCTCTGCTGCGTTCATCGCCCTTGATGCATAAGCTACTGGGGACCATGTTCCGTCATGTTCTAATCCGTCCTTAGAAGCATCGGTGGACACTTTCACTGGAAGTGCTGGGTCGTAGAACTTTAACACTGGATCTTGAATGAGACATATCTTAAGGTATTCCCATTCCATCTCATGCTTGTGCTCCCACTGCCACATATTTTTATGTTCAGTTAGACTGTGCAGTGCCCTTGTGTTTGCTGTTAGGTTGGTTATAAATTTCCCCATAATTAATTAACCCTAGGGCACGTTTTAGTTCTTTAGTTTTGTCTTTTGGTGTTGGCATTTCTTTTATTGCTCTTATCTTTTATGGGTCTGCGTGTATCCCTGCTGCAAATAGCTTGTCTCCCAAGTAAGTTATTTCATGCACCCCAAACAGACACTTTTGTTGATTCAGCTTTAGCCCCGACTCTTTTGCCTTTCCCAACACTTTTCTTAGCCTCTCATCATGCTGAGATTTTGAATTTCCCCACACAAGAATGTCATCCAAAAACACACCTACTCCCTCCATGCCATCAAACAGCTGCTGGATTGTCCTGTGGAATCTCTCTGGAGCAGAGGTTATACCAAAGTGCATGCGGAGGACACAGTGCCTACCAAAAGGCATGTTAAATGTGCACAACTTTGCGCTTTCCTCATCTAGCTTAATCTGGTAGAAGCCTGAGGATGTATCAAGTTTAGAGAAATACTGTGCACCTGCCATTGTGCTTGTGATATCTGACTATGTTGGTACTTTAAAGTGCTCTCTCTCGATCCATTTGTTTAGATCTTCTCTGGTATTATGCTATGGGGTCTGGATACAGGACTGTCTCTTATCTCTTCGGGATAAGCACAGCAACTGTAAGCCAGGGAGTCTACCATGTCACTAGAGCACTATGGTCTGTATTTGGCCACTGTATTGAACTGCCCAAGGGACAAAGGCTTCAAGAGGTTATGACTGGTTTTGAGGAGTGTTGGAGGTTCCCTTGGTGTGTTGACGAGACACACATACCTATCATAGCCCCAGAGCACAACATGACTGCCTATTTCAACAGAAAAGGTTGCCACTCAGTTGTGCTTTAAGCTGTTGTTGACCACCAGTATAAGTGAATATTATATGTCTCTTCTATAGATAAATAGCACCCAACATAGTATATAACACAGCTATTTTTATAACCTAAACAAATCCATATAGAATGCACACACGCAACTCCTGCCACTGCCTGATCAATGCACTAGAAACGATGATCCGTGAACCTACAGATTTCAGAGAATTAAGGGAAAGTTGGGAGTCAAAGGGGTAAATATCAATATCTGCTATCTTTTCAGCACCATGCTGGTGCTGGAAAGATATTGATATTGATCCTTTTGACCACTGACTTTCCCCCTTTTCTTTACTAGAGCCCCTGCCAACATGGTTCTTAGTTAGAAGAAACATGTGTTGTTGCAATGCTTCATTGAAATTACATCATGTTTATATTATGTGAAATATTCAAAGCGAAAATGCATGGATGCAACATTACATTACATAGAAAATATTTCGGCAAGATCTTGTGCAGCATTTCCATGTAATTCAACAGGACATATTCAGTACCTTTGGAATCTCCACTAGTTTTAAGTTCTATGGGTTTGAAAAAAGCAGCATATATGTATATATGTATGTATGTATGTGGCAGGTTCACCAGCACATATGTTGGCTGGCCGGGAAGTGTGCATGATGCAAGAGTGCTGAGAAATTCCACACTTTACGATCTGGCTGAGAACAACAAGCTATTTCAACGGGTAAACCCAGTCCACAGTAATCCTGTGCTTTTAATGAAGAGTAAAACCTTCACAAAAGCAAGAGTTTAGTTGGTAACTCAAAGATATGAGATAGGTGTGTGTGTGTTTGTTGTACATCAGTCCCCGTCATGCTTCTGGGAGATGCAGCATACCCCCTTCTAAGTTGGCTCATGAAGCCTTATCCTGACAATGGCCACCTAACACACAATCAGGATTACTTGAACTACTGCCACAGCCAAGCTCGTATGGCTGTGGAGTGTGCTTTCAGTTGGCTCAAAGGACAGTGGAGATGCCTTCTGAAAAGAATGGATGTTCAGATCCACAGAGCTCCACATGTTGTAACAGCTGGCTGCATTATGCACAATCTCTGTGAAATTCATGCATAATGTTTTGATGAAACCTGGATGGAACCAGCCTGTGAACATACACCAAAAGCTTCTGATCTCCCTCAACCAAGAGAGGCTGGGCCACATACTGTAAGAGATGCACTGACAACGCTGTTTTCTCGAGGAAATAAATAAGTACAGCCTTAAAATGCAGAAGATGTGGGGCTAGATGGACTCCATGAAAAGATATGACTGCAAGTCATTTGTGCATATAATCTAATGCTTTAAATGTTAACACAGATCTAGTCACTATCAATTCGTTATTATTACTAACTTAACATTGAAACTTTGTTGGATAATTTTCAATTTTGCTATTTTGTTAAATTATATTTAAGTTTTGTACAGTCCATTTTCAGTCCAATTTTCCATTTGAAAATTGAATATAGTTACATTATTGAACGGATTAATTTTGTAATAAACTTTATTATCCATTGAAAGTGCAAATGATCAATAGTACACTTGGAAATAAACTACTGGTATACTCTTACACTCGATAGAAAAATGCTGGATAACAAACCTTTATAAATGGGAGAAAAACATTTTAACATACATGCTGAATTTTCATCTAAAGTGCAAAACTGTTTTGAACATACCATAAAAGAATATTAATATCAAAATATTGCAAATATTGAACAATCAAAATTTTATTAAAAGAGCAAGACATTTAAACCAATTTGTCCCTCTTCAAAAAGAACACCATCAAAACTCCTTGTGTTAACTTTGATCACTTGTCAACCAGACCTTGTACATTCCTTTCCTTTTCTCTTCTTTTTCCTCCTGTGGCTTTGGGTTGTGCTGAGAAGGTGGAGGCATAGGTGCTGGCACGGGGGGTTCAAACTGCCCCAGAAGCTGGAGGAAGGACCGTTCGGTGATCCATGATCTTGGGAGGGAGGTTGCTGGGAAAATGGCATCCTATTATCATATGGTGAACAAGGTTGTTGGTATGGTTGTCCATGGTGCATGTACGGATGCAGAAAAGGAAGTTGGCTTCTGATGTGTGGAGATGTCTTGCTGTGAATGCTGTGGATTTTGTAATTGTGTAGTTATACACTGCATTAACATTCCAAACAAAGCTATCTCATGTTCATGTTGTGCTGCCTGTAGTTTACGCTGATGGTCATTGTCAGTTTTTGAAATGGATGTGAAAGCCTTTGCAAATGTTTCAAGTGATGAGTCAAAATTTGGATTTTTTTCTCCGGTTGCATCCAGCACTGCCACCTATTAATTGGAGACACACACACACACACATACACACACACACAGTGATTTACATTAATGATTGGAATCCCTTTGAAAGTAGTATTTGCTGCTGATATTATTGGCATAAGGTATGATGATGATTAGTTACAAAAACTGTTTAAGTAAAAGTAAAAATAAAAAGAACACAGAATTCAAGATCATGGCTTTACTGATCTAGAGCATTTACCTGATTAGACCTTCACCGCAGCCATTATTTACTGTAACAAAATGCCTATATGGTATATTACTTAGTTCACAAGCTAACCATATAGGCTATTAAGATAAAAGACAATAACAATAAACAGCACAAACTAGTCTGAGTGAGAGGAGTGTATGAGAAGGGCTGGATAGGAGAGGGGAATAAGGAGGGATAGAGATGAAGAGGTGGCATATCCTGCCTAGAGTCCAACAGGTAAATAGATGACTATTTACCTGTTTCCTTTGCAGGGGGTCTCTTGCCTTTGCTACAGCATGGCATATCATCTGGACTGAATGTGGGCTGAGTGGAAGGGTGGTTGACAGGAGTTGTGGATGGACCATTGTCCTCTTCCTCCTGATGTTGTGTTCAGAGAATCCTCTAAGTAATGATAATAAGTGTCACATAACGTTAATCTCAAAACCTTCTTTCAAGTTCAAAGCATTTGTTAACCAGCTATTCATTTATCTTGTTAGCTAAAGCTAGATATGATGTTGTTAGCAATATGATCTTGTTATGACTATAGCACCATTACAGTTTAATGTTAGCATTAGCAGGATTACTCACCTTTATTGTTTGAAATTGAGTTTGTGTCACTGTCGGTGGCTGGCTCTGCACTGTGTAGTGTTAAAGTAGGCTGCAACGTTGGGCGGTTGTAGAGTATCTCGTCCAACTCCTCAAAAAATAGGCAAGTTGTGCTTGACTGCCCATTTTTGTTATTATTGTCTTTAGCTTTATGATAAGCCACTTTTAGATGTTTTAATTTCCGTTGGCATTGCAGCCAGGTCTGCATCCAACCTTATTCTTCCATTTGTTTTGAGATGTCTTCATAAATTGATCTATTTCTTTAGGAACTGTCCAGTTTTGCTTGGACAGTGCTGTCACCCCAAAACGCCAATAAACATCTCGTTTCCTGATGGCTCCAGGGATGTGAATCTTCCATTTCTACTTTAAATTCAATAAGTTTTCTTCTGATGTTAGGAGGGGAGTGCTCAGTTAAGTGCTAAGTGTTTTGTTAAGATTATTTTTGTTGACACTGTGGCCCCATTTTCACCTGTTATTAACATGTCAATCAATTTTTGAATAATCAAAAAACATGTTAAAGCAGTGTTTTGACAGGCAACAGCACTGCATGAAAAAGATAGCCCTTATTTATATGAATAAGGGGGTAGCACAGTGCCAACACAGAGGGCTCTGGCAAAACAAAACACACGGTCGTCCAGTAAAAGATGTGTACCTGTCTCCACTTTTACCACAACACAATGCAACGTCACCTGGAAAGGTGCTGCTTTTGGTCAGTCAAACACGTACTATGTAATATAAATGGTGTAATATTACTGTGTAAATTTAAGTTGCAATCAAAATGCTATCAGATTGGCCAGACCACATTTTGAGGTGGTCTGACTGGCATTGTGAGCAGATTTCATCCAGATGAAAATGAAATTTCTACCGTTCTCTAGAAAAAAAAAAACATTTAAAGTTGATCTAACTCTGCCTCTTTCCGCTATCTCAGCTCAAAAAGCTATGGCCAGGTCCTTTCACCTGAAAAGCAAGTACAGGGGGTACAGCCCTTACAACAGCATCACTTCCCTTCCCTTTATATGCCAGCTCTGCCTACTTAATTGCGTGAGAGCTGAAACATAGCTCTCCCACTGGAGTGCCCTTCACTCAGCAGAATGAGGTCAGCCAAACAACCTCATACGAAACAATGAAAAATATTCTGCCACCATTTCCCCTGGTGCTGGCAGGAGCACAGCAACTAAAAAGACAGGGGGGCACTTTTTTGTCTCCAACATACTGATGACAAAGCTTCTCCATTCAGCTGCCACATAGATTGATAACAGTCTTTTGCTGACTTCAGAGTGGAAGACAGTTTTAGCAACACAACAGCAGATATATTATTCCTCTACATCAAACTCAGATATGTGCTCATGTAGGAGGCCAACTGCTTGTTCTTTAATTCTGTTGACTAATCTTTAAGGAAAATAAGAGACAGACTCCCTGGATTCCTAAGTTGGTAAGAGCAGACCCTCGGCCTGCAGAACTGACTTTTGTAACCTTAAGTGGGGGTTTGATCAGTGATGCTAAACAGACTCAGAAAGACCTCCTAAGAAACCATTTCGATAAGTTGAATTATGACACAAACTAAAAGCATGAACTGACCCTAAAGGCCACTTGGACTGGAGGAAGACAACTCCCACTTTAGATGGAGCACCGACTCTTATCACAAAAGCCATAAACTAACCCACATTCCTGAGGACTATGGGAAGCCTCCCTGCAAATCTGAGGCAAACCTGAAATTCATGTAAATTAAATGTCTAATCATTATACAACTTATATCATGTTATTTGTCATGTAAGTACAAGAAGAATGGTATAACTTTCATATACGTGTGACTATCTACTAAAGAGATACAGGACTTAAATTTGATTAACCTTTTATACTACAGGTAACAATACTGCCCGCTATTGACATAGGAACTGTCCAGTTTTGCTTGGAGAGTGCTGTCACCCCAAAACGCCAATAAACATCTCGTTTCCTGATGGCTCCAGGGATGTGAATCTTCCATTTCTACATTAAATTCAATAAGTTTTCTTCTGATGTGAGGAGGGGAGTGCTCAGTGGTATTCAGAGTGCAGTCAGAGTGGGTCAGAGGTCAGGGTGGGAATGATGACGTTGCCTAGGTATGGATGCCCACACATTGTATGTATTGCGTTTACACTTACCTAAGGTCCAAACACAATGCGAGCCAGACTATCTCCAGATGTGGTCAGACAGTTTTTGATATGGTGACTAGGCAGACAGCAGAGCAGCAGACAGATGGGATTACAGCCCAGGTATTGGTTTTTATCACCGCAGAGATTGCTGCTTTCATAATTACAGTAGATTATTTTCTGATCAAGTTTGTTGTTAAAAGTTTCTAAAAGTTTCTGATGCCATGAAATGTATGCGTTTGTTGTTTTATAGCTAAGGCTTAGTTTATAGCCTACCAATGCACAGGCAGCTGTGGCTCAGGCGGTAGAGCGGGTCGTCCGTCAATCGGAAGATCGGCATTTCGATTCCTGGCTCCTCCAGTCCGCATGTTGATGTGTCCTTGGGCAAGATACTTAACCCCAAATTGCTCCTGATCATCAGTGTGTGAATGTGTGTGGATGATTAGATTTCCTCTGATGGGCAGGTTGGGACCTTGCATGGTAGCCCCTGTACCCATTCAACGTATGAATGTGTGTGAATGTGATTCGTAGTGTAAAAGCGCTTTGAGTGGTTGGACGACTAGAAAGGTGCAGTCCATTTACCATTTAATAATCAGAGGAGGTGTGTAAACATTTCATTTGAATACCTGATATTCCCATAACATTAGCTATTACTATCCCCGTCAATCATCAAAAAGCAGCCTTGGATCGCAATAAAAGGAAGAGAGAAGGAATGAAGAATACAAATTTTGTTAATAATATTTATCTATCCTAAACTCAATATTTTCAAGGGACACTTTTTTATTTGCCACGGTGAGCATTTTAATTTGACTCGCCATGAGCCCTGTAAATTATGCCTATAATCATCTTTGGATACTATTTGGAGACCTAATGAATGACTGGGCACATTTGGAAAAATCAGTATTCTCTGAGGTGTGTTCTTTCATTTGGTAGGTACTGTGATGACGACACAATGGCTTCCTCAATCAGAATGTCTTAATCAATGCACACTCTGTGGCGAACAAGGCTCCTGTAATGACTTGTTAACAAGGGAAAATTTGGCTGTCTTATTCCTGACTGAAACCCAACAACTGAATATAGAATTTATCCATGTAAATAAATTGTGACCTACACCACTTGAACGGATGAGCTGTATCAGACAGCCAACAGCTATGGTGGACGGCTACTGGCTGGATGGGGTAGGCCATGCAGGATGGCTCCATTGCCTTGTGGATATCTTTGGGAGAAGGAAAGGCTACAGAAGTAAACCCAGACAGAAAGAGATAGAAGATAGAAAATCCAGAGTGGAGCCCCTAAAGCAGTTGGATGCGATCGCTGACTTCTTGCTGGCAGCTCCTGCAGCTGAGCTGATGCCAAATGTATCACCCTGCTTTCCTTTAGACTACATCAGTGAGGCTGAGAGGGATGACGACTGGGCATCCCAGAATCTCCTTATGCTTCCCCAGGCTTGTGCCCTGGAGAGGTCACTCTAGTGCCATTGTTCCACAGCATCAGAAACAACATGGGAGACCTATAGATTGTTCATATGTTTGGACTCCATGTCAAGAAGAAAACCTAAGTTCGACACTTTTTGATTTATTGAACAGGACAGTGTGCAGTATTAAGCATAAATGATGCACTGCACCAGAGTTAGCTTGAAGCTAATTTGCATCTGTAGTCCATTACAATCAAAACATACAACAGCACAACAACAAACAGTACAAAGCAAAAAAAAAAAACCCAAAAAACCAAACCCACACCATACTAAATACAGAGCTACACACAACAGCACATCACATACACCCACAATGTCAATTGAAAATTAATAATGTAAACTAGGCTCAGTGGTCACACCGCTGATTCGTCTTTAGTTGATTTTTTAATTTGGCCTTGAATGTATTGATCGAACTACAGTTCTTCATATAATCAGGTAGGGCATTCCACTGAGTGGTGGCTTTCACACAGAAAGCTGACTGCCCAAATGCAGTGTGACAAAATGGTATGGTACAATCTTGTATCTTTCTACCCTAATTACTTTTGTGCTAGGAGTGCTCAAAAACTCACAAAACTTTGCACATTCATCAGGAGTGGGTGGCTCAAGGGTGCCCTCTAGAAAATTTCAAATCAAAAGCTCCCACCTTTAAATTTGACGTAGATGAACCAAATCTGGTAGGCACATGTATCATGTCCAGACGTACAAAAAGCCTCTTGCAGCCATACCATTGTTGGCTATTTTGAATATACTGTGCAATTTTTGTGCAGTTTTTGCTGTTTGCAGGTGTTGTATTTCAATGAACTCCTAGAGTTTTAACTTGACTAACTCAACTAACAAATTTGGTCAGTGTCATATAAAGACCTTTGTGATGATTTCATGTTTTGCCATGAATCAGGATGTTGTTATAACTTAAATGTACATTGTCCAATCTGCCCAAGATTTCTCATACTTGATAAGGGTCCTGACCTGAACACATCTATTTGTTAATATTGAGTCATAGTCATAGCGCCACTTGATGACAACAGGAAGTCAGTGGCCATTTAGGGACAAAGTTGCTTTGATTTTCATGAAATTCAGTGGGATCATTTCTTTTATCATCCTACCCAGAAATATTTATTTTGGAATTTTTTTTTGCCAGACAGGAAGTCAGCCATTTTGGATTTTGTGCATAAATGTTCATTTTACGAACACGTTTGAGGCCTTTAGGATGCATAAAAACTCATAAAAATGTGCAAGTATGTTTGTACTAGTAAGTATTTTGATTTGATTTGATATCACAAATGGGCGTGACACGTTGGCTCTATAGCGCCCCCTAATTACTTTAAGCATTTTTGAGGTGCTAGGGGTGCTTGAAAACAAAAGTTTGCACATTCATCAGAACTGGTGTGACTTGACAAATGACATGGGTCTTGGGCTGAGAGGTGGCAACATAGCTATATAGTGCCCCCTACAAAATTTCAAAGTCAAAGCCCCCATTTTTAAATATGACGCAGATTAACAAAATTTGGTGGGGACATATGTCATGTCTGTCACTTTTAAAAGAAAAACCTCTTGGAGACATACCCTTAGTTCAAAAGGAAGTTAGCCATCTTGAATTTACTTTGCAATTTTTAAAGTTTTTGCCATTTGCAGGCGTTGTATTTTTAAAAAACTCCTCCCAGAGATTTGACCTGACCAACTTCAAATTTGGTCAGTGTTGACTTCATGGAATGCCGTCAGCATGGTGTATTGGTAAATTTGCATGTTTTGCCATAACAAAGGAAGTTGTTGTAACTCCACGGGACTTTGTCCATTCTGCTCTTAAATTTCACATGCTTGATTGGAGTCCAGGCCAGAACACAGTTACATGTCAATACTGAGTCATAATCATAATGCCACCTACTGGTAACAGGAAGTCAGCTTTATGTGACAAACATCATCCAATTTACATGAAATTTACATGGTTTGATCTACACGATATACAGCAATGTGACGTATAATTAGTGGGTGTTCTCTAGCGCCACATTGTGGACACAAGAAGTGGTATTTAACTTGTTCATGCAACGTCCATTAAGAGCTCAGGCCTGAAGACATTTACATTCCCACAATAAAGGCCCTTCGACTGCAATGTACCCCGACATGCAAGGCGGTGCGAGGGCCTGATCATCGCTGCTTGCAGCTTTAATTTGTATTAATTTTCTTTTGTTGTCCTGCTCTCTTTCATTCTCTGAAGGATGTAGTTTTTGTAAATGTGTTTGACTCCTTGGGATACCTAAGGGATTTTAAATATCTAATGAGTATAAAAAAACAAAAAATTACCAGCGCTTTACACCATTGTGAGTATACATTTGATGTCTAGGAAATAAACCAGCTGCTAATGAACAAAACTATATACATTTCTGTATGGTAGCTTCAGTTGCCAGTCAGTCCTCACAGGAGTTCTTGTGCTGTAAAAATGAAGTGAAAGGCCAAAGTCTGTGAAGGTGCTGGCTTAAGGGCATGTACGTCTGTAAGAATCACCCTGTTCCTCTGCAGGTCAGTCTGAATACGCCAACATGAGACCATCTGCCCAACAACACTATTCCTTGTGTATATGTGAGTGTTTGTAAACGTGCAGTAAAATCACATGGAGCATCAGCTTCCAGTCATCACTGTAACTTTCATTGAGTGAAACATGACTGTACAACTATGGCAATGTACTGCTGCCACAGCACCATATATATATATATATATATAAATATATATATACACACACACACACACACACACACACATATATACATACATACATATACATATATATGGGCTGGAGGCTCTGAGACACATCTCAAACCCTCATCGATAAATGCCACCAACAGTAATTGGGAAAATCATTTGTTTTGGTAATGCATTAAATTACAGCCTGCCAATTATGGTATAATTATAGAGTACATATGGTATCAATAAATTACTTATTACATAGCTATACCAAGTCAAATAAGAGCAAGGAGTTGAGGAGCAAAGAGGCTGCCTGAAGGAGGTTTCAGTGAGGATACAAGATTCCTTATCCCTCACAGAGGATAGACGAGAGGATAAGATGCAAGTTAGGGTAATGATAAGAAATTTAAGACTAATGAGGAGCTCCCCTATGTCTCCCCCTCTCATAAAATTCAGCATGCATTGCATTAAAGTTAAAATTCTCCATAAATCACTTCTTTTTACACATATTTCAATCTTGCCCCCAACTTGGTACGTACCATATTTAGAGGCCCCCCCCCCCCCCCAAAAAAATGTATGCATTCGGTTTTGCATATCACTTACCATTAATCTGTTATTGGTTATGGACATTTTGAAGGTATGGCCTAATGTACGTAATAAGCCGTAACTCTTGAATGCATCATGCAATTGTAACCAAATCTAGGAAGACTGAACATACAGGGGTATTGAACAGTTTGTACAATTTAATGTAATTCCATCAATAGGGGGCACAACTGTAAAAATATAAAATGATTTCTACAATTCCGCTGTCAGAAATAAAATCAAATTTGGTACACAGGTTCCCCCAGAGCAAGTGTACAAGATGGAGCAATTGGTGTCATGCTTCAATATGTTTATTGAAGCATGCATGCAAGCATACAATCTATAATGCATGCATAATAGTCTCCTCAGCCAGCTGGAAAAAAATATGTGCATATATCGGTATCGGCATCAGCAATCGGCCACAACGAGTTGGAAATATCGGCATATCGGATATCGGTAAAAAATCCAACATCATGCATCCCTACCTCAAAGGGATTGTTTTTCTTTGCAGATTTAATAGCTGGAGTATTTTTGCACTTGCGTCTGTGGATAATAAGACATGGAATACTCAATTTCTCCTAGTAATAATGAATTCAACCTCTATCCCATGTTGTGCCAAGCTGCACCCAGTTTGTGGCAATGCCTATGGCCACAAAAATTGCACAAATTTGCTGGCCACACCCATGTCATACCTTAACACATAAAGTTATTTTGCTAAAATTTGTTATTACAATTATTAAATACTGAAAACATTCTATATAATAAATATAGTAGTTTTAAATATAATACTTTTATCAACTGCTTTGAACATCTTGCCAAAGGACTGCAGCTGAAATTTTGCTAGCTAGCAAACAACTTTTTTTTTCTCGACTTATGAACTTTGGAACATTGTCTCTCTCAATGCATAAATGCATAAAACACTGTCTCTCTCAATGCATAAATCTCCATTTTCTGATAACCCCACAAGTTAATGTCAAATGATGTAGGTCTTACTTCTGACTCACAGGAAAGTAGCTAATAGTCATAGTAAATGTTTTACCCTTCTCTGCTCCCTCTCTCCCTCCCTGTCTCTCTCTCTCTCTTTGATATTTAAGTGTAAGAGGGAAGTGGTCAGTGAGCGACTCTCACATTAAGCTGCGGTCTTTGAATACAAAAGCTCCTGCACCCTCTCCTCTGAGACAGGAGCTCTTCCACACCCTGCAGGATGCCTGAGAACATCAGATCAGGTAGCTATTTCAGAACAGAACTTTGCATGAAGGGCCTGAGAGGAAGCAATGTCTGTCTTCTTTCTTTATTTTATCTCTTTATTCCATTCAGTTATTATTCTTTTAAATTAAAAAAAAAACAAAACAAAAAACACATACATACACTTACTTTTTTGAGGACATGACCTTACCGTAGTTTTACCAGTTTCTTTAGAACACAATGTAATTCAGGTTGAGACTTGTTCTGTGTTTTGGATATATATATATTTTTTTGTCTGTGCAGCAATGTTTTGTTTTAGTTTCTCTGTTCTTCCTGTCATCTTTGGTCTCTCCTAGTGTCTGTTGTGTGGGTGGTGTTGGTCTGTCTGTTGTTCTGCAGCAGACTGACCAGCGTGGGTGCAGCACCGATCTGTACCAATGCCCAAGCTGGGTGCCATGTCCTCTCCCTGGCCAACCTGTTTGACCGGGTCATCCAACACTCAGCCAGGATGCACGGCATTTCAAATGACCTTCACTCCGAGTTTGTAAGTCTCTTTACGCAATTTGTCTGAGGATGCTTTTCTAAACAAAGTTTCAAGAAAATAAGTTTGATTTCGTAATTGGTATATTTACTTTTGGTCAAACATATTGCTAAATGTGTTACGTGGACTATGAAGGAATTGTAGCTTAAACTAGAAAGATTTTGAGATATTTAAAATCACCCAACATGTTATGTGTGCAGGAAACATACTTTCTGTCGTAAATATATTTTGTCATACACAGTTTATATATGTATATATATATATACACATACATATACAGATGTATATGTGTATGCATGTATGTACACGCACACGCATACACACACACACACACACACATATATATATATATATATATATATATATATATATATATATATATATATATATATATATATATATATATTTATACTTCTCTAGATGTGTTCCATTTTTTCTTTTATTTTTTTTGCCAAAAATTGGATTGGTTGATTGGATTGATTAGAAAAATCTTAATTAGTTATAGCTGGGTAACAAATTGTCACTGAATAATGAGTAGCTTGGGCATTTGTTGGTGCTCATTCACTGAATTTGCAGAAAATGCAGCTTCTGGTTGAGCAGTTTGTATAAAAATGTTCCTTTTCTAATGAATTTAATGTAGAACAGACATATCATGCTTAGCCATTTGAGATTACTTGAAACAGCAGGCAATTCTAGTTCATTCATCACCTCTGTACTCTATCCTCCGTTGACATTTAGATGACACCTGACCTCTGACATTCTTGCATTCATGTTTGTCATATCAGGAGCAGTACTTCCTGCCCAGTAAGAATCAAATTGGCCGGGTCAGTCGCAACTGTCACACCTCCACCATCCTTACTCCAAATGGCAAGGAGAATGCTCAGAGAATGGCGGTGAATTAACCTTTATAAAAGCTATTTCCTGTCATTGGTGCACTGTCCACATCATGTTTACAATAAAAATACAGTGTTTTCTCATTCTTTTAAATTTCCCTTAACTTGTTTTTACGATGGTTCAACTAGTTCATATCGGTACATACTGTGTACTGACAAGTGTTTCAAATTCATAGTTATATTTTTAAATCTCCAAATGTTTATGTGCATTATTTACATTACTTCATGAGTATATATCTTTTGTGTGCCTTTTTATTTTTACATTCCAAATTTCCAAAACTATCAATGGTACAAAGTTCATCACACATTTTATGGATAGGTTTCGTATTGCTTAAGTTTGAACTGACTTTTAAATGTATTGTGGGTCGAACTGTCCTATACTCACTGTAGAGAGAGGAGCTGACTGAGGTGATTCTGAAGCTCCTGGTGGCTTGGAGGGATCCTCTTTGGCATTTCCACCAGAGCATGACTCACCACCATGACTTCAACAACTTCAGCTCCAATAAAGCTCTCGAGATGAGTGACATGGTGCATGAGCTACGCAAAGGCGTAGAGAAAGTGGCTGAGAAGGTATTTTATGTCTTATATGCCAAATGCCGAAATGAAATTCGGTGGGAAGTATTTTACTTGAGCCCTGTAGCTCCACAAGACTATTAAGACCCATAGATGCAACATAATTCTGTGACACTGCGTCCTATCTCAAACATAATGGTAATCAAAATTGGGCAACATGGGAGATAGATGCTCAGAGCTGCTGTGTAATTTAGCTTCCAGGGATGCAGTTTCTTGTCAGGTTGCATATTCATAGTAAATGAGAATGAAATACAGAGGACCAAGTTCTTATGTCACAGTACAAATCCTGCATCATTCTCCCTCAGATGACCTATTGCTCAGATGCAGTGCCAACATTCAGCCTCAGTCCAGAAAGAAAGGAAGAAACCACACTTGGCACACTGCCTGTAATTGATTTCTTTCTTTCATTTTTTTTTTAGTGCAGAGCAACAGACAACACACAGAAATACAAACATGAGACAATAAGTAACAACAACACAGAACATAACATAAAACTACCTTAGCTGAAGTTGAGAAGAGAATCATGCACTAATTACAGTAAATGTTCATAACCATTTTTAACATGTCTCACCATAGATGGTATGAAATATGATGTAAACTTGATGAGTAACGTACAGTCAACTGTCACTGAGAGTATGAATGGCCTTTTGCTGCAATCTCTCTTTTTTGTAGCAAGAGGATACTTATTATATTTTTACAAATAGTTAGAGTTATATTTTATTTTTAATTTGTGTTTAAGAAAAGGGTGGGGGTAAGAATAGGGTCATGAAGTGTGCATCAGTTAGTTAGGTTATAGTGTATATGTTGTGTGAATTCTGGTTTGGAATTGCACACTAACATGGATGAAATAATACAAAAGCAAAAATAATTTCTCAAAACATTTGAGATGAGATTGCAGGTTGTGTTTGTACGTACCCATTAATCTTCAGGATTTGCATGTACTCAAATACACTGTTATGGCTTCTTTACTGTAAATGGGTATATTGTTATCGTGCAAAGCTGATATGTGTATGTCTGCCCTCTCTGCCCCAGATGCAGATGTTGGGGATAATAAGTAACTCTGTCAGCAGCCTGGCTTCTCCTGAGGCTTTATTGCCATCTGACAGTGCTGAGTGGCGCCAGATGAAAGACTATGACCTCCTCTACTGCTTTCGCCGAGACTCAAACAAGGTCCAGAACTATCTGAAGATTCTTAAGTGTCGCATTGTTCCAGAGCATGGATGCTAAAGGGAGCCTGTCTTCGAGAAATATCAACACGTTGGAATGGAAATGGTTCAGATAGAAACTACATGGATAAAGCTGTAGTTTTTGTTGTTTTCTCTATCTGCAGGGTATGGGATTTTAACTGACACACACACACATGTTCACTCCTACCATGAATGAAGTGCTACTGAAACCCAAAGACTCAGTCCACTTTCATGCCTGATATTATATAGTGTGGACAATGTATTGCCTTGAAAAACAAACATGAGTTGAGTTTGAACAGGATGGAATGAGTGTACTACATGTTATAATAGACTCCTGTTTAATGTATATCATGTTTAAATATAGTAATACCATTAAAACATAAAACATTTCAAGAAACATGGATGCAATGTTTTTTGTCATTTCTACAGATAAGATATATGATATTGTGGGAAGAGTAAACTCCATGTAAACAGTGCTGCTGCAATACATGGCACTTTTCAACTGGTCATAATCAGAGCATCATGACTGATGAAACAATCACACATGATGCTCTGTTGATGCCCTGAGGCCCAGCTATTACAGGGTAGTATAACATTTTTTCAAGTCTGTCCTAATGCAGTACTCACTTGTTCATGTGTACATTGAGGGAGTTACACTGAGAGGTGTAGTTGTAGTTCAATGTAGTTGTATTACAAAGGATCACGTCACGGCCAGTATGGACAGCAGGAACAATCAAAACCACCAATTACTCTTTCAGTATACATATGGAGTAGGGTTGGGCCAGCCATGGCTGACAGTCGTCAACATCTACCATTGTAACATTGTGATTTACAAATGTATATGTGAAGATTTTTTATTTTTTTTATTGATCACTCTCCTTTTGCACCTGCCAAGAGTTATTTTGAATTCTAGACTTACAGACGAGATCCTTGAAGTGTGCTTTAGAAAAAAATCAAGTGCTTCATGAGCAGAAATCTATTTAAATGGTACATTTTACTTCAAATACTTGTGGTGTGTGTGTCCGTATGTGCATATTGCCACTACCTAAGCTGCAGCTACATGAACACCTCAGTTGAAAATTAGCTAACCCTTTAGTGTCAAAATTCTTACTAATCAGTTTTTACAACAATCAGTCATACTCCTCCAGGTCCAATTAATAAGATGACAAATCAATGTCTATTCATTGCCAAGTGGCAACCTCTGGGGCTAAAAAATGGAGCCAATAAGTCCAGAAAGTTCCTTGAATGGCCACTTGAGGCAGGCTCCAAAAGCCAGTCAATCCCCATAGACCCTCATGTTAAAATGCCCAACTTTACAGCAGAAATAAACATGTTTACAGCCTTGTACATAAAACACTTTTGGTCTCTAGCTAATTTCCCCTTTCATGACAACAGTACGGGGGGGGCTGAAATTTTATACAACTCACCCGTTTAAATTTGTAAAGCTGTAAAGTTATGCATAATTAAGAACATGGCCACTTTGAGTGACAGGTTGCTTGCCACTAGGTTTCAGCAAACAGGCTTCATTCGGCCTGCCTCAGCTCCACCTCTGCCCATTTTGGATTAGCAGGGAGTTTAGGCACTGCCAAGATGGTGACGGCTGGAGCTGGAGCCCTTCACTTTGAGCTTCAAAACCGCTCTTCAGAAACCAATGGGCATCGTCACGGTGGCTACATCCATATTTTTTACAGTCTATGTTCATTGCAAGGGTAACGTGAAAGCTTACCATGTGTTTCTACTAAACAGCAATTTTACTGAACTTTGGTGCAAATACTAAAAACCCAGATAGTTTAATGATCAACGTGATTCAGAGCAGCATTAAAAGTTTTTGGTTAAAAGGATTATAAATTGGTATCTAAAGTGGCAATCTTGAAGATCTCCATTTCATTTTCTTTGGTGGCACCATATAGTGATAAGCGGTAATTGCAGTGTGTTGTTTTGCATGGATAACATTAATAAAATTACTCTTATTGGCTTTTTACTTGCAAAGCTTTTATTGCACTTAGAGTGACATAAGGAGTGTGGTTGACAGCAACTCCAGTACTTCATCTGGTTCACTGTCCTCTGCTCCACTGTGTGTGCTGCACACACACACACACAAGAAGCCCTTGCTGAATCACAAGAGTGGAGAAGAGAGGATACAGCCCGACCATAAATGACAGCAAAATGCAAGAGATTTTTTAATTTTTTTAAAATGGTATTTACCTAACTTATATGTGATTGTTTCATTTCAGCTCAGTGTGAGTCTACAGCATTTTGCTGCCATAATCTTGCTTTTAATTTGACAAGCCTACATTAGTCATTTCTAGTTGACATTGTGAGTGTATGTGATGTGCTATTGTGTGTAGCTTTGTATTTTGTATTATGTGTCCTGTGTGTTTTTGCTTTGTACTGTTTGTTATTGTGCTGTTATGTTTTAATTGCGTCCTGCCTAAGGGACTGCAGATGAAAATTAGCTATAAGCTAACTCTGGTACAGTAACATTTATGTTGTACATGGTCCCAATAAATATGGCCGCACTACTTTGTCTCATCTCCTCTACTCTGAGGAGCACCGAGGGGCAGGACTCAGCCCTCTGTGTGTGTACAGAACACACAGTGCAGCACAGGAGAGACAGTTACTGTACGTGCAATAAGAGCTTTGCGAGTAAAAAGCCAATAGGAGTAAGCTTTTAAAAAAATAAGCCACTTTACACACAAGTGGATGAAGAGCGACTCTGTTGCATCAGCTCCGCTGATTTGAATGCATGGTGGGAAAGACGCCACTGACACCCGATTCATAATAATCATACACTTTGATAATACTGCAAATTCAAGGACTTTCATCAGTGGGCCATAAGCCCAATCACCATTGTGTTACCTCATTCAGCGATACATATTGACATTTCTTTAAATAAAAATCTTCAGTAATCTTCAAGATTGTCACTTTAAAAGGCAGCTTTTAAAGATTATGGATTCTCCTCTAAACCTGTTTTTTTTTTAGAAATCTTGGCAGTAATAAAACTGAGCACTTATAGTTTAGATTAGATTATGTTTATTGAGTGAAGAGTAGAAAAAAGCAACCTAAAAACCATTGCACTAACAGTGTGTGCTGGTTTGTGATTTGAACTGCAGATCAGTGGTTTCATGATGCAGCTACTATGGTGATGACCTCTGACCTTCCGGTACTCTGCTCTACACAGGAAACATGGACCGTGCCATCCCTGCAACATACAGAAATAATCAGAAATAATGGTAAACAAGCTGTCACATCAAGTCAAGCCATGCACTGATCACAGAAGGGCAGATACCTTTTCATGGTCACCACAGTGTCAATGTTATGGTTCTCCTCTCTGGGCTGCAGGTCTCGCAAGATAATCTGTACATTGTAAAAACACACACACACACACACACACACACATACATACACATACACACACATGCATATAAATGGTTACATTTTTTTTCTCTTGCATTATTTCCCCAGAGACTGAGCAGTTAAAGGGGCCATATCATGCAGATTTCCAGGTCTATATTTTTATTTTGGGGCTTGGTAAACATCCCCAAGGTCTAACTATCACAGCACAGATCATACTAGTAAAATGATCTGTTTTAGGTCTAAGGGATTCAGTCACCACTGAGCTTTATAGCTGTATCAGCTACTAACACGCCATTGCATACACTAATTGCCTTCAGTGGCCATAAGAAGAAAAAGATGAAGGAAGCAAAGCTCATGACCCCCAGTGACCTTTAGCTTCAGCTGCTTCACTTGCTTATATAACCCGCCTTCTCAAAGCTTGGTAACCAATCAAAAATGACAAAGTGTGACTGTGACATCTCTGCCCATGTTTCTCAACAGCATCCCCTCCAAAAAAGTAAACATAATGTGACTATTATGTGTCCACTGTTGAAGTCAAACTGTTTCAAGACGTTTCTTTAAAGTTTACAAAGAACAGTTCAGGCAGTGAAATACACAACAAAAGTAAAACACAGTTGTCATAGGTGAAAATATGCAAAACATCTGTCAAACTGAATCAATGATTCTGTTTTGAAATCCTTGTTTTGAGGACTAATACTACGTAGGATGAATGATGTGCATTCTCGATTGGTTTTATACAGGGGAGTTTTTAACATTTGAACACAGTTATCAGGTTGGTATAATGTGCGGATCATGTCAACCACCGAATACCATGGGTTGAAATCACCTGCATATTGTACCATTGTACCTTTACAGTAAAAAAATAACATCAACATGTCTTTTAAATATACTGATAATACTTTTGTATTTATCAAAATTAAGAAAAAAGGGTTTTGGGGAAATATCAGAAATACTACTTTAATTCTCGGCCAGCTAGAGGGGAGTGTCATGTACTGTATGTTGAAGGATGTTCAACAACTGATGTAATGTTAGTACTTTTCTGTACCTTAGCTAGCTTTTCTGGCTGCTCAGTGACAAATCTCTGGTAAATTTCCAGACAGAGGGAGGTTAGTTTCCCCAATCCACTCAGAATGTGATGTCTGCGGGCAGGGAGGGGCGTCCCTGATGGAAGCACAACAGTGAACACCTCAGCTCCGGATTCATCCACCTCCTGCAACACCCACACACCATCAAGCCAGACAGAACACATTAGGGGTTATTTAACTCTTAGATCTATTAATAGAATTAAAACATTAACAATCAAGTACATGCTGAAAATGGTATACTACATACAGACCAGTATACCTTCACTAGTATGTCAGAGGCAGAAACATCCACTGTGACTGACTCTTCCTCAGGGGCTAGTCTATCTCTGCCAACCAATAAGCCTGCCTCCAAGGCTGCTCCCACAGCAATGACCTCATCAGGAGGCGCTGAGCTGAGAAGTTCCACATCAGGAAACATTTCACGGATCATTTGCTGTAAACGAGGGATTCTGGCTGAGCCACCACAAAGAACCACCTGAAACGCATCAATCACATCAAATGCTGCTGGATTTCAAGGTTCATGCTGTGTTTCTTGCTCATCCCCATCATTACAACAACTATAATTACAGTTGGATTCATTTCAAACACTGGGCCATCAATGAAAGCACATGTGGCTGTAAAAAGATCTTACATGCCATACCTTGTTAATGTCGCTGGTGGAGAGTCCTGCCTCCTCCAGCAGTAGCCTGATTGGTTGGATGTTCTTGTTGAAGAGTGAGGAGCAGAGCAGCTCAAATCGAGCTCTGAGGGAACACCACACTGAGATTGTCATGTTGGTAATAACTATTTATCCATCCTGACTTTGTCCACAAATTAGCCCCAAACATATTAATAAAAGCAGATTTATGCATATCAATTTCATTCCATGTCTCTGAACGCTTGATAATCAGCAATCTCCCATCATTGGATTAATCACTATTACTTGTACACTTAATTTATGCCCCCCTTCCTATTATGTTACTGTAGAGTTTTGTGCCATATATACATGAACTAAAGCCAATGTAATAGGGTTGGGCAGTGTCTACAGAATTGGCATATGACAATGTTTCACTGTGGACACTGGGGGGGGGGGGTGGCGTAACTCCTTTTAAGAAATTGGGCAGTACGTAACTGAGTGAGTGGTCAAGCGAGAGAGCGAGCGTCAGAAAAGTGACGGTAAATGTGAGCAGAGCAGAGGAAAAGGTTAACAGTAAGGCCATATTCAGACCAAATCAGGCGCTGCAGCGTTCAGCTGGGTTGAGTGGAGGTGTGTGCCGGTATGGGTGTGTTTATTTGTCCTCCGGAACGTAACCGCTGTGAATAAATCAAAAAATAACATTTTTTGATCTGATTCACCAGCATTCTCGCTATCAGCGCTCCCTCTCTTGATTCACTCTCTAGCTTGCTTGACCACACTGCTCTCTCTCTCTCTCTATCCCTGGTGCTTTCTACAGACTACAGTGTGTCAGTCAATAAATGCTGCAGCTTGGAGGTTAGCTCCAAAGTTAGCAACAATAGGTTAGCCTAACCTGACGACGCTAAACAGAGACATAGAGAACGGAGAAATGTGTGGCTGCTAATCATGTTTGTCATGTGCACTGTATAAAATAACTTTAAAGATAGGTTGGGTTTTTTCAAATTTGTTTTAAAACAATGCTGATGTGCCCATATGTACGTGGAAATTGGTCTAGGCTGCTGCAACAATTTCTAGTCTCCATACTGACAATGAACGCAGCTACACTGTCAGAAATGGGGGGCAAAACTTGACAGCCCGTGTTCTGTGTAAAAATGCATGTCAAAGTTGAGCTGAAGCTAATATGATGCTTATGCAGCAGTCTGAGTTGGCTAAATGGAATCAGTATCTTCTAAAGTTAAAGTTTGTTTAGTACAAACTTCCTTCTTTTTGTTTCCATGGAATAAAGTTCCACTGTAGTGGAGGGTTTCATTGTGGTAGTCACATGTTTGTTGGTGTTACCTGTGCTCAGAGAAAAGTCTGAAGTTAATTTTAAAGTATTTTTGGAGTCTGTGTTATTAGACACAAATATTTCAGTAACTGAGTATTTGGAGTGTGTGTGATGTCTCAGAGCTAATCTCCAGCTGTTCTTGTTGTCGTCCAGACCCCCTGGATTTACTCCCGCCTCTGCCCCTAATAAGACATGGAATACGGTTCATGTACGTGTTTATCTGGTGTGTTCTGAAAGAAACAAGGGTTGGTCTAATGCACTCCAGAGATTTCTAGGGATACCCCCCGAAAGCACCTAGAAGTACCAGTATCTACTTGGATCCTAAATGAGGCTGCAGTGACTGGTGAATACATCTTACAGCTCTTTAAGACCCAAGCCAAGTTCCCATGTCTTGCTTGTTTCTGCCAAAAACAAGCACCGAGACCTGCGGAGACATGAGTGCAGCTGCTTGCTGACAGTTACATGTGTTTACAGTGAATAGCAGGAGGGAGAACAGATGTTTCATTCTGCTACTCTGTGCTGAGACTCTGTTGCGGCTGTGGCTGCAGATGGTCATGGAGCACACACTTTCAGTTTATAATTGTAGCATCCCTCATCCCACTAAGTATTGTAACACACACTTAGTATTTTACAAAGTGTAGTTTTTCATTTGATGAATGTGGGCGCTGATTAGCGAAATTGAACTAAATGGGTTTTATCTTTTCTGGCAGAAAACCTAAACCTGTGAAAACCAGTATTTATTACTATTCCTCTTTAAACTCTTTTTAATGCACAAATTGAAGGAACTGGCAGGATTATATTTCACTGTGATTGTACCTTATATGATTACCTGTGACAAATAAACTTGATTGATTGAAACCTGGTTCTGAATTGGAACCAGTTATATATTATTAAGGTTGGCTGTTTTATCAGTACTTTTTACGTTTTGGTGTAACTTATGGCCGTGCTGCAGCTTCTCCTCTCTGTCCTCTCCTCTGCTCTGTGTTTGACTAAGGGTGGGGCTTCCACACACACACACACACACACACACACACACACACACACACACACACACACACACACACACACAGACACACACACACACACACACACAGCTGACAGCAGAGCAGAAAGGTCGTGGTAGAGAAAGATAACATACTTGAGTTGACAGCAACTATGCTCTTTACTCTAAGTGCAATGAAACCTTACTGAGTAAAAAGCCAACGACAGTAATTTATTGAAACACCTGTTCAACAAGCATAAACATGTAGAAAAGCGATATTTTTATCTGCTTTGTTCGCAGATTAAACCATTCACCGCTAGTATGTTTTACACACCCAAAACGTGCTGGGTAGGCTAATAGTGAATTGTTGTGAACAAGCTAAAAATGAAAGCTGTTCATATATATCTGTTTAGCTTTGTTTTCCACGAATCTTAAAATTTGGCAAATTCTTGTAAACTTAACTACTGACTGAGATGGCAGCTCCCCCTCCCAAACCAGTTCCTCCTCCAATAACCAGCGGTACCTGCAGGCAGGTCTCAATATTCTCACTCAATATTTTGATATGGAATATTATTTATGTTGTTGACATTTCAGATTAGAGACCAGTGACATTATTTAGTTTATATAGTGTCTTTGCTGTTGTAAACATTACTTTTGCTGCTCTAGAAACAATGTTTAGTTATATTTAAAATATAAATCATTAATAATCCTGTTCGAAATTTAAATTGTATAAATTCTTTAGTAATGAAAAAGAACCGATAAGAGTATCGATAAAGAACTGAACCAATAAGGATAATCGATAAGAGTAGTAGTAATGATAAAATCAGGGATGCACAATATTATTGGCAGGTTATCGGTACTGGCCGATAAAAGCTCTAAAATGAAATATCGGTATCAGCCATCTCTGCCGATTATGAGAGGCCGATTTGTTGCATTCTCCTCCGCCGCCTGACTGTGCTTCCCTCCACGGACTGCTTCACCCTGACGGTCCCGGTGCTTCCTCCACAGGCTCCACTTCACTCAAGCTGCCAGTCAGAACCGCTACTTCTTCCCACTTTAACCTGAATAACAAACCGGGGCTCAGTACTCCACATGGAGAACTGGGGCTAACGTTAGCTGGGAGGCTAGCGAAGGCTAGCTGGCTGTGCTTCCCTCCAGTCATGCTGCGGCTAACGCTCCGCTAGTCTCCCAGCTAATGTTAGCCCCGGCTCTCTATGTGGATCCAACCGGAGCACCGAGCCCCGGTTTGTTATTCAGGTTAAAGTGGGAAGAAGCAGCGGGTCTGACGGGCAGCTTGAGTGAAGTGGGGCCTGCGGAGGAAACACTGGAACCGTCGAGGTGCTGCAGTGTTCGGCTGCACAGATAGGAAATTCCTCGGCTGACAGGATATACCACTCTGTTTGAAAAAAAAAAAAAAAAACTTCTTCTTTTTGGTTTATAACGGCAGTTGGCAACCAGCGTATTGGGTGCATTATCGCCACCCTCTGCTCAGAAGAAAACTCTACTGCTCCACCCACTTGGAAGGTTCATTAAAGTTTTAATGCTGAGCTCCTGAACTCCAGTCTTCCTATGTTCTTCCTTCACATATTGTCTTTCTTGATCATACTTCGCACAATCTATGCTTGCATGCATAATAGTCTCCTCAGCCAGCTGGAAAACAATATGTGCATATATCGGTATCGGCAATCAGCCACAATGAGTTGGAAATATCAGCATATCGGATATCGGCAAAAAATCCAATATCGTGCATCCCTAGATAAAATCCTAACAATACCCATCCCTAGATATTTCCTTGGAGAAATCCTGAAAGTACTGATGCTGTCAAAATGGACATAAAGCATTTTCAAGGCTCAATAGAAGAGGGGCCGTGAGAAGCACATGGTCATCACGACTATAAACAAAGATAAGCTGATAACAGCTGACGAGGAGATAAGGTAATAAATACATAGCATGTGAGTCACTCTGTGTGAAATATGTGATTAAAAAGCATGTACCAGCAACAAATCTACATGCAATTACTAGAATGTATCCCTCCACCACAGCTTGGCAAGTAACGTTCCATGCAAACAAAAGGAGGGAATTCCAGGTTCAGTATGGCGAGTAGGAATTGTTACAGCATGAGCAGCATATATGTGGCTCTTCTATTCACATCCTGTTATCTTTTTATCATATTTGAAATCAAAATTTTATTTACATTATATTCAGTGTGTAAATTCATACCTTGAAGGCCAATCTCTTCAGGTAACAGAATGGCTCTTCCTCCTCTCCCATCAGCATGTTATTTGCAACATCTTCCTCATTTTGGAGGCTGCATTTGTGTTATCAGCTAATAAGTTATTTTCTTACTTTTTAAAAACTTGTGATCTTCCCACTCTCATCCCTGTTATCTGTGGTTTCCGAATTGCCAGTTCTCTGAGAATTTTTAACACCAATTGTAACAAATATCAGAAGTATGCTTTAATTCCATGGAGCAGCCTCTTTCTGAACACATTTAGTATTTCTAATATTCAATTCAATTTCAATAATATCTCATCATATTCTTATTTCCTGTGTTTTGGATCTACTTGTCTCTTAGTTGCAACATACTTTGTGTGAGCTTACCTTGAGACACTGCATTCAAAGTCAATGCCATCGTGCAGGGAATCAACAAAGCAGTTGGCTGACCCCAGTGAGGACAGGGAGTGTTTGGCCATGTCTGCTCCGTTCATCAGCTTCAGCATCGCCCGAGCATTACTGCTTACATCATGTTTAAAGGTGCTGCACAACAAACACAAACAATAAACATGAGGATTGCTGGTAGGACCCAAATATAAACAGTGTATGTGTCATATAAGTGAAGGTGTGTGTGTTTGTGTGTGAGAGAGAAAGAGGATCAGTCATATACAGATAACGAGGGTAATCAGCCAAAACTGTTAGCCAAACAAATGTGTGTAAGCACACTTTCCTAGTAGATCACTGTGTAACACAAACAGCGTGTTGTAAAAAAACAAAACAAAACAAAACAAAAAACTACAATTCACTGTGCAACCTTGTGGCTTATGACTATATTCAAATTGATGGATGAATTTCTGAATCCCGCCTTCCTGAGTTGAAGTTCACTTGTAGCAAAAATTGAAGTGAAAAAGGAGCCCAGCAGCAGTGTTGCATCTTGTGCTCTGCAAAAAACACAGAAACTGGGGGACTCTGTCATGAAGCAGGAAAAGTAGGGGGGTAGCCAGCTAAATATAGACCTTAATAATTTATACATACAACATTTTGGTCATACAGCCTCATGAAGCCTTTGAAACTTTGAATATCATTTTCTACACATTTGCATGATGTGCTGTATTCCGCACCAACAGCAGAAAGAGTACTGTTAGCATGTTTGATGTTATATAATCAGCTATGTCCATTTGTTGCCTTATAAAGAGATGGACTTGTAGATCAACTGGATATAAACAATTTGTCATTAATACCACATAAATGTATAGCTACAGTACTATGCAAAAGCTTTAGGCACTTCAGATGCTGAGATTCTTATCCATAATGCAGTAACATCAGGGAGGTGTCTGATCAGTCCCAAATTCTGCAGCATGACGAGCCCAAACATCCAGCTAGAGTCATGTTGGCTTACGTGCAGCAATACATTTACCAGAGGGCAACTAACATGAATATACATTTTCATGAATATTGGACATTGCATGTCGGAAATATCACTTCCTGTGTCCACTGTGTAGTACTTGAAAACATGCACTAAATGTACAATTTGTTGTTGCATATCAAATGTAGACCACACACTTTTTGCATTTCATGTAAACACAGCACAAAAATAAAGGAAATTTGTGTTTGGTAGATTGTAACAATGCTTCTTGGCAATAAATCTTATACCGTTGGAAAGCCTGTTTATTTCGCTTTTAAATGGTGCCACATTTGTAAGTTACATGCATTTGTGGGATGAACAGCAGAGCTGTTGTGGGTTAATTTGCGCCCATGAAAAATATGCCAAATCTTCTCTGCCAATGGCAAACAGCTTATTCTGCCATTGACTCTTGTTTAGTGTTTGGTGGATTGGATGATTGAAGTTTGAAGAAACAAGACATATTGGCAATTTAACAATTTATTCATTTAACAAACAGGAATGTGATGAAGAACCATACACAGCCACAACAGCCTGGCACCTCCTTCTCATGCTGGTCACCAGCCTGGTCACAGACTGCTGTGGGATGGCATCCCATTCTTCAACCAGCATTTGTCGCAAGTCAGCCAACGTGGTTGTGTTGGTCACTCTAGCATGAACAGCACGCCCAAGCTGATCCCACAAGTGTTCAATGGGGTTGAGGTCATGGCTGCTGGCAGGCCATTCCATCCTCTCCACTCCCAAATTCTGGAGGTAGTCTCTGATAAACCCCTCAAACCGACAAATGCTGGTTGAAGAATGGAATGTCATCCCACAGCTATAACTTCCTGGTGCCAGTAGGTGGCGCTATTACTATGATTCAATATGGGCCTATACATGTCTTCAGACCGGGACTCTTGAAACATGTGATATTTGGGAAAGATCTGACCATGTGGAGTCAAGTTACAACAGTTTGTTATGCAATGGCGAAACATCGAAATTTGCTGCGACATTACGGCATTGGTGTTCAATGAAAACTCACAATCTTCACCATATAACATCATTAAGGCTCAAGGCTTTTCTGACCAAATCTGAAGGTCATGTGTTCAACCTGTTAGGTAAATGTCGTAAAAGTACAGCACCTATAACTTCCTGTTGCCAGTAGGTGGCACTGTGAGTATGACTCAATATTGACAGATAGATGTATTCAGATGAAGACCCTCATCAAGCTTAAGAAATTTGGTGCAGATTGGACAATATAATTTCGTGTTACAACAACTTCCTGTTTCATGGCAAAATATCGAAAATCGACGCATTACCACGTCAAGAGCATTCAGCAAAAACTCAAGATTTTGGTAACTTCTCATCGCAAAGGTCTTTAGCTGACACTCCCAAAATTTCAAGTCGGTCGGGTTACATCTCTTGGAAGAGTTTGTTAAATTACACTGCCTGACAATGGCAAAAAATGCACAAAATTCGCAAATTTAATTAAAAATGTCTCCAAGTGTATTTTTGGGTGTCTGGACATGATACATGTGCCCACCAAATTTTGTTAATCTACATCAAATTTAAAGGTGAGGGCTTTTAATTTGAAATTTTGTAGGGGGCGGCCTTGAGCCATTTTGGAACACCCAAGCCAAAGACCGATATCAGATATGAAGTTTGGCCACTTTTGGATTAATGTGCAATGTTTCATGAGTTTTTGAGCATTCCTAGCACCTGAAAATGCCAAAAGTAATTAGGTGCTCCGGCCCTAATAACAGAGAATAATAATAATTCCCTGAGTTACAGTACAGTGGCCTTTGCACCACTTGGTGTCCGGGCCCTAATAATTCCTTCAAATGCAATAGAGCCTTGGGACCTAACAAGGAGTTCTATAACAGATATTATTAGGGTTGGGCGATGTCTACTGTATTGGCATATGACGATGTCCACAATGAAACCTTTTTTTTGGGGGGGGGGGGAGTTACTTGCAAGCTTTTATAACACTTACAGTAACGTTAAAAGTGTAGTTGTCGTCAAGTATTTCACATGGTTCATTTTCTCTCCTCTGCTATGCTCAGAGAACACAGACACACACAGAACGCATAGCCCCACCCGTGGTGAAACAGAGGAGGGGAACTTAGGGTGGCCATAAATGACATCAAATGCAGTTGACACTCTTTATTTATGTTATTTACCTTATTTATGTGTACTTGTTTCATTTTAGCTGCATTTTGCTGTCATTTATGGTTACGCTAAATTTTTCTTTTCTCTTCTGTTTCACCGCAGGCAGGGCTTTTAAATCATAATGTTATGATGGTAGAGGCCGTCAACCATTGGCAATTGACAATGGCATCTCCCATCTGCCCAACCCTAGATGGTGTGGCCCCCACAGAGCCCTGATCTCAACATCATACAGTCAACATGAAGAGACAGAAGCAACTCAGACAGCCTAAATCAACAGAAGAACTGTGGCAGCTTCTCCAAGATGCTTGGGACAACATACCTGCAAGTACCTTGAAAAACCATGTGTAGGTGCACTGAGGAGAACTGGTGTTTTAAATGCAAAGCATGCTTGCACCAAATATTGATTGATGGTTTCTTGCTTTCTGAACTTTGTATCAGGTTAATTGATGAATAAAAACTATTCATCCTCACTGTTAGTGCCTTTTGAACAGTATTGTGTAAAAGTCAAAATGAACTCCTCCCTTAACTGAAACACTTGAACATGAAGTTACTAGATGTAAGGAGAGCTTTAAGAGGCAGCAGTGAACAGAGTAGCTACCGTTTGAACTCGGCGGCGAGGTGCTGGGCCAAGGCCTGTGTGAAGCTCTCTCCTCCGATGCTGTGGTCAGTGTGGGTGTTGAGAACCCGGAACATTCCTCCATTGACCTGCAGCACTGTCACACTCAGAGATGTCCCGCCCAGTTTATACACCAGGACATGGCTGTCAACACATTGCAGATCAGTATGATAAATTTGATGTCACTATGAATCCATTAAACAAAAAGGTGTACACCAAAAGTACACCAAAAACATGAGGCCACAGCTCACACTTGAATCATATAACTAATTGTATCATGTTGGGATGGATAAAAGGTGCAGACTATCAACAACCATAGAGATGATTACAGATGTTGATGGGGGAAGATCTATTTATGTATTGTATAAAACTTGGGTATTGTATGTTTTACTTTTAGAACCAAAACGTAATCTAATACAGTTCTGCTCCCTGCAGTGTAATCTGCAGTCTTGAGTTTTTTAGGGTGATCTTGAAAGAGTACTCCACAGATTTAGTATGTGTATTTAAAACTGATGGACTCACGAATGACAGTTAAAAAAAAAGACTAAAAAAAAAATGATGCAGAACCAGAGATATTGGGCCTCATGCAAGAACATTGTCGCATTCTTATCCTAGATCTCTGACTTTTTTCTGTGAGGTTTGCTCGTAAGCGTGTTCTAAGTCGGATTCAACAAACTCTCTCAATTACCTGAACCTGTAAATCACTCATTTCAGCCTGATTGTCTTTTTTATTCCACCTTGTCAAACCTGGCACCTACATTACCCACAATGCAATGCAACTGCTGACAGTTGCAGATGAGATTGGGGTGTGTTACTGTAGTAGCAGCTAAATTAACCTGGAGCTGCCAGCCTCAAGTAGAGATGAGGAGCGGATCCAGCAACCTCACTTTTTTTTTCTTACTCCACACCCTGCGATCTTTTTCATCCTCAAACAACACTGACTCAATTTATCACTCATTTCACACGGCTCCTTCTGGGGCCATAGCTTCATACAACTTCTTTCACATATATGCAGTCGTACTCCCCAACCCCTGAAAACACATCTTGATATGTTCCCCTGTAATACAACACTCATTAGCCAGTTGGGTAAAATCCCATCTATCCCACCATTATATCAGAGCACATTACTCTTCATTTTCTTCAGCATGCAGCATCAGTGTTAAAGCTTCTAATGAAGATTGGTGCTGTACCTCTTTCCAGAAGAACAGTCCTGTCCAATGTTATAGGCTAATAGAGCAGCAGCAGGCTCATGGATCAGCCTCAGGACATGGAACCCCGCAGCTTCAGCTGCTGCCCTGCACAAAAAGGCACAGAAGTAGACATAACTAAAAGGTGCAAGTGGAATGATTTCCCTGTCTCAAAATAAAATAGTACAGTTGTTGTGGTAGGAAATGGCCTACCTCAGCACACGCTTCTGAGCATTTGCAAACTCAAAGGGGACAGTAATGACAGCGTCAGTGACATCGGAGCCCAGAGCTGACTGAGCCGTTTCTGTGAAAACAGGAATGATCACTCAACTTACTGTTTATTTATGCAATGTGCATCAGTGTGTGTGTGTTTTCCACAGACTACCTTTCATTTTGTGGAAGATGAGTTTTGCAACATCCTCTGGAGCAACATACTCTGGTTGTTCTCCTGCCGTGATCTCATAATACATCTTCTCTCCTCTGTTAACCACCTGAACACACCAATCACTGCTCAGATGTAGGATTCACTGCTTTACCGGTAGAGACGGTCACTTTGGGTTCAGTATTTTTTAAAAAGAAACTAGGAGACAAAACTAACAAGTCATCATGTTTCTGAGTACAGATAAGTGACAAACCTCTACTATATCAACAGCATGAGAAAAATGAATATAAATGAAGGAAAACAAAGGAGACACATTTTAGATGTTTAAAGAACTACAGACAACAAAGTTTTAGATTTGTTAACAAAAACAAATTCACCTGACACTTGGTCTCTGTTTTGTGAGTTTGTGTCTCTGGATCACCAAAGCTGCCCATTGAGAAAAAGAAAGAGAAAACTTATAAGTCACTCTGAACAACTCATTTAGTAGTATACTGAATGTCTGTCTGACAGGGTTGGTTGATAGGATGATTACATTTTCAATTGACTTTGACGTCCTTTTGTTGTCAAGATTTGTATGACTGCCTCCTCAACATTCAAGTCAAGAGTCAGGCAAATTATTATTCTCTAACAGCACAAATTTGTGGTAAATACAGTGCAATTTCTAAACACAGAAGTGATTAATTAGTCGTTAACTAATTTAAAAAATAATTAACTTTAAATATAAAGCAAGAAGAACAAAAGTATATTAAACTTATTACATGGGGAATTTCAGTAGCAGACTTATTGCAAAGTAGTACCTCCCCCCCCCAAATCTCTATACTGACACATTACTTAGTGGGCCAAGATAATAAGATAAAGTGTCTCCTTTGGCTTTAAGATATGCAAGCAAGACAGTATAAAATATGTCACCTTCTTCCCAGCACTTGTTTCACTTTGACAACTGTGTTGGCAGCATTGCGGACCCGTCCTTGCTTTGCTGCAATACCTACAATCTGCAGAAGATAAAAATCAGTCAATAGCAGACTGCAAATAAACAGCTATAAGCCTATTGAAAAATGTTAGCCACAGTGTAAATGACCTACAGACAAATGTACAATTGCATCACACATCTGTCAATAACCTAAAAGGGTTCAACAGAACAAATCACATCTACAAGTGTCTACATATGAAAGGCTAGAGGGACACTCAGTACACAATTAATGTACAGTAGGTAGTGATAGTAATACTTAATGGCTACAACATTACATTACATTTAGATATGTTAACACCCATCCTAAGCAGAACAACCAGTAACCATCTTGAACTTGTAGATATGTTAAAGTGGCAATCTGGAAGATCTCCCAAGATTTTTGTTTGAAGGTTCTATATGGCGGAATCAGAAATTCCTTCTCATTGTGACATCTGTTACGTGAGCTGCAGCCAATATCCTGGTACTTGCAGCGTGAGACTATTGCAGGTGATGTCTTTTTCCTCGCTTACACTTCCCATAATTACATAAAAGAATTCTAACGTTGTGTTTTGCATCACATATGTCACTCCCAGTCAGCCAGTCCCCCAGATAAAGGAAATGGCCTTCCTGGTATGATTTTTCTGTACTATAGCTACAAGGAAAAATGTTAATGAAAAGATTTATAGGAAATGTTCAATGGCTGAGCAGACCTTTTCAAGTCAGCCATCTATTTAGTCTTCTTGGTGTAAGTGAATGCTACTCCTCATATAATCCTGAAAGATTGGCTGGTTTAGTAGTGCCTGTTTGAGGTTTCTGTTTATGATTGCTTCATCTTAAAGTTTCTTAGGGAAATGACCAGTAAATTAGTGAAGCAAGCAGACTACAGACAGTCTAAGTCCACCACCAGAAGAGAAGTGAAGTGAATATGTTGCACCTGTTCAGTGTCTCTGTACGCCACCACAGCTGGAGTCACTCTGTCTCCTGCATCGTTAGCCACCACATCAGCCCGGCCATCCTGCACAAAATACACATTTAAGTTTGAGAAGATTTATGTAAACCATTTTTTGCTTTTGCATGTAGAGCTGTGAATTATTCTTGTTAGAGCTGTAGTAGATAAAATGATTAGTTGATCTACAGAAAAAAACAAAAAACCTGCAACAATTTTGATAATTGATTCACTGTTTAAGTCATTTATCAAGCAAAAATTACAAACATTCATTTGTCTCAATTTTGTTTCCTTCTTTTTCCCCATCAAGTCAACATGGACTTAGAGAGCGGTTATGATCATGTCCTATGGGATGTCTGTGGGAGTATGGGGCATTGAGGTTGTTACTGCCAGCCATTTGGTCCTTCAGTGAATTATGTCGCCAATATGTAACTTACATTGTTATCAACATAACTAAGATACATACTAGCAACATCTTTCGGCTGTATGTGAAGATGATGTGGATTGTCAAAGAACATTGTATTTGAAAGACATCAGTTCTGGGCACATACCACGGCTGACTCAAGTACCATAGATAAATTTGTGGCCAGCCTGTAGTTAGAGGGCTTCACACATACTAATAGAACTGGAGTTACATCCAGGTAACTACTATTTCTATTTCGTAAATGCTACACCCTCTTGTGGGCTCCGCTATTGGTTATCACTGAAGGCAAAGGACGTTGGAGCCAAATGGGCTTGTGCTCAGTTTAGGAAATTTAAAAAATATCTGGGGGGCAACTTTTGCCCTCATTGTCTAAAAAATTGGGGCATTTACAAAATTTTGGGGCAACTTTTAAAAAATAGTAATTAGTGCATAAAGGTTCAGTTTTTAATGTGAAGTGAGGCCAGATTAAAATGCATACAGTAAACACCACCTTGTGTACCCACAACCACCTCAGTGAACACTGTCTCACTTGTAATAATTGTCTACATTTTCTAACTACAATAATAAGCACATGAAAAGTAAAACAATGCAGGCCTATTCCATTTCAACAACTAAGATTTTATTTAGGAGGAGCCTTCAGTATAAATCACTAGATAGCAGTATAGGATAACGAACATGAGATCATGACACTATTTATTGAATTTGATCTAATTAGATAAAGCTTGTAGTTAGGATTTGGCGCTCTACAAATAAAATTAAACTTCTCAATTTTTTCACTTCAATTTATTTATATAGTGCCAAATCACAACAAAAGTCATCTCAGGGCACTTTTCACATAGAGCAAGTCTACACCGTACTCTTTAATTTACAGATTTACAGAGACCCAACAATTCCCCTATGAGCAAGCACTTAGCGACAGTGGTTTCTTCCCTTAACAGAAAGAAACCTCAAGCAGGACCCGGCTCTAGGTGGGAGCCATCTGCCTTGACCGGTTGGGTTGATATAATAACAATTGCAACAATAATTAAAGCTGCAAGCAGTGACGATCGGGCCCTTGCACCCTTGTTCACATCGGGGTGTGGCGCAGTTGAAGGGTTTTTTGAACACTGCACGAAAGAGTTAAATATCATTTCCTGTGTCCACTATGTGGTGCTAGAGAACACCCATTAAGCATACATCATGTTGCTGTTTATCATCTGTAGACCACACCTTGAAAATTTCATGTGAGTCAGATGATGTTTGTCATGGCTGCCTGTTGTCAAAGGTGGCGCTATGACTATGCCTCAATATTGACATATAGATGTGTTCAGGACAGGATTCTTATCAAGCATGAGAAATTTGGTGCAGGTTGGAGCATTTACACTGAAGTTATAGCAATTTCCTCTGTCATGGCGAAATATCAAAACTCAACGTCACGCCATGGCCACACGCTTCAATGATAGTTAAATCTTTTAATAACTTTTGATCACAAGCTAGTCTAGATGACACACACTGATTCTGAAGTCGTTATGATGAATTGTGTGGGAGGAGTTCTTTAAAATACAAGACATGCAAAATCGCCAAAATTGACCACTGAATTCAAAATGGCCGACTTCCTGTTGGGTTTAAGCTATGGGTCCAGGTGACTTTTTTGTGTGCCCTGGCATGATACATGTGTGTACTGATTTTCGTACATGTAGGTTTAATGTGGTGCAGGGGCTGCTTCGTTGAAATATTGTAGGGGGCGCTGTTGAGCCATTCTGCCACACCCATGCCCGCCACCTACACAATATTTAAGACTTTAAGATCTGTCATGTGTGTGCAAAGTTTTGTGAGTTTTCAAGCATGTCTAGCACCCTAAAAACAGCTTCGTACTTTGTGGCAAAGAATGTTGCCATGGCAACGGCGTTTGATTATGGGTCATGAGCTGCAAAATGTATGTCAATTTCAGGTGCATCAGCCAAATTTACTAGGACTAATTACACAAAGTATGATGCATGTTACTTTATGTCGACAGTGGGTGGCGCTATGACCATCACTAAATGTGGGCCTGTACATGCTACCATACATGCTACACACCATGCTACCCACAGGGTGTCAAAGTGTAAAACATGTAACTTCTTGTTACCAATAGGTGGCGCTATGACTCAGATCCAGTATTGATGCATGGATCTGTTCAGGGCAGGATTCTTAACAAGCAAAAAAGGTTTGGGTCTCATAGGATCATGTCCACCGGACTAATGGCCATTTCAATTTTCATGGCGAAGGATCAAAATTCTGCCATCAGAGTCGCAGTTTCTCATTTCTCCAGTTTGTGTGCGTACGCATGGGTCAGAGTTTCCGTGGAGGACTGCAGCTTGTCCTGTCAGGTTTGTTTTTCATAAATCCCAAAGATTGCTTAGAAAGTGGCATACGCCTTCTTTTGTGCATACACAACGTTTATAAATTAAGCCCAAGGTGACCACCTTCTGTAGCTGGTTAAGACATTGCGAAGAGTGTGCAAAGCTGTCATCAAAGCTACTTTGAGGAATCTAAAATATGAAACATATTTAAGTTTAACATTTTTTGTTCACTACATGATTCCATATGTGTTATTTCATAGTTTTGATGTCTTCAGTATTGTTCTACAATGTAGAAAATAGTAAAAATAAAGAAAACCCTCCAATGGGTAGGTGTGTCCAAACCTTTCACTGGCCCACTTGGTCTAGAGTATATCAACGTACAGTGTCACCTAGTGAAATTATGGTGCAGTGTGGCCCTTCTAAAGTGTGTCAGTCATGTAAATGAGTTGCCAGTCATAAAGTTCGCTGAGACATTCAGATGACAGCCTCTTGTCAATAATGAAAAAAGCAGCAAATCCCCAGTTTGGAGAGGCTACAAAAAGCAAATGTTTAGCATTTTTTGACATTTAACTTAAATGATTAACCATTTATTAAAATTGTTGGTGATTATGTTCTGTTTATTAAGCACTAGTGAATAATAAATAAAATCTCAATACAGCCGTTTCAATTAATAGCAAGCATCAGAAGTGTCCATCTCTGCAGTATTTTGTGCTGTTGTCCAAAACTATATATCAGCTTGGGTAATTTACTGTATAATTCATCATGCTCGTTAATGGCAGGCTGCCCAACTCCTGTCCAAGGCACAATCCACAATGACCTGTTAAACACTATGGAACAGTATGCAAAATATTACAAGGAACCATCAAAGGAAAGCTTTGCTGCAGGTATTATTATATGTTGTTTTGAAACATTGAATGTATGCCTACATCTCTTTAAGTATGTACTGCGCAGTTGTAGGGCAAACTAAAAAATACATAATTAACGTCATCAGCTAGCGCGTTGTTTGTAGTTGTGGGTATCCAAAAAGAAATCTACAACTGTATTTCGACTATGGAGCGATCATATATCAACTGACTCGACCTCTTTTCATTGTAAGAAGGTTATTAGCAGCTAACAACCAGCACCATTTCTGTTGCATTTGGGAGTTAAGATCACATTCATCACTGTACTATTAATGAGACAACTGAAGTGGGCCAAACTCACCTTAAATATCGCCACACAGGCGCATGTATAGCCGAAGTGAACTCCAATCGCGGCCATGCTGAAAGAGCACTGGGCAGTTCCTCGCACCACGCGGTTCTTGTTCCGCTCAGGTTCCGCTGGTTCCGCTCTCAAGAACATCTTCCGGTACAGTATTTTCAGAACAAAAGCATGCTTGTGGCCATGCAGTTCTTCCACCATAATAGTACGTTGTTAAATACAATGACTTGAGTCAGAATATAGATGCGAATTTATGAGATGAATGTTCATCTAAAATGACAGACATACGGAATAAAGCTTACCTAGCTGTAGACACAGGGGATGTATTTGGTCAGCATGCCTGCCACTTGGTCACCGGTAATAGTGAGGGTGTCTGTGTGGAGGTGTGTGTGGGGGTGTGTCTGTGTGTCACCCGGGTGGGGCGGTAGTAATTAAGGTCATCCTCTGCACCTGCTTGTCATTCACTTTTGTTTGTAACAGAGTGGGTGAGTATAGGGGCCGATAATTTCCGATGGCCGCTATCGTTATATTGTTGTCCACCTTGCAATATCTATGGGGAGCATACAAGTCATCAAAGTGTTTTTTTCTTAATCATCGGGTCAAATAAACACCCTTAAACGCAGCAACAGACTCATGCCTCTTGCTTGGACACAGTGCATTGGACAGATCTCCCTACATTACCCTCTCAGCGGGCAATGGTTAAGTTTTTTGATACTCGGTGGTCGCAGCTACATTGTCAACAGAAAATTGGCCATGTATCTCACATGTGTAACCAACTATCTTCTGATGCTTCGCTCGACTTCTGCACTTTAAACCATGGACCACTCAGCCACTTTGGAAGCGGACTGAGTAAAACTTGTGAATGAATGAATGAATGAATGGATGGACCGCATCGCATAGCAGCTACGGTGTGTGTAACTCAGTTTGTTCATACAGTGAGTTTCATCTTGCTTGGATTTTGGACACAGTTTGAATATAATTATATATATTCAAATATATTCAAATATATATATATATATTATATTTATTGCCATCGCTCAAGTCTGAAATTGACCTGTGGAAAAAGAGTGGATCGCTCGTTTGTGCATATTAAGTGACGAAGTTGGATGTGGATGATTTATGTGGAATTGGATTGTGACGTCTGCTCTCTGATGTTTTACTGGATGTGCACCGCTGCTGGTTGATGTCATTATGAGCGGATCAAAGGCTGGTTCAATTGTAAATGATGGAAATGTCAAACAAATGTCATTCTCGCTGAAAAGGGCTTGGCGTGTAAAATTGAGAGACTTCAGAAAGAACGCCAGTCCAGAGTGAATAAAATCTAAGGTGTCATCACTGCATTGAAAAATCTGATGGAAAATGACACCAGTGTTTCACAAGTGCGTAATCAGCTGGTAGTTTTGATGCAACTACGGGAGGATGCAATGCCACTGGACGAGTCATTGATGCCTTTAACACCTCAGGGGGAGCAGCAGAAACAAACGAGTGGGTCACAGGTGTCAACAAGTATAATCAAGGGTTTATTGTGGATGCGAAACAATGGCTATCTGAAAATGACAGACTAGTCTCAAGACAGGAGAACTTGGAGGGACTGCCTAGCAAGGATTTTGAAACTCTTCCAAGCCTGCTGCTGGATGAGCCACAAATTCATAATGAAATTCCCTCAGATGAGGAACAGGATACCGTACCTGGAATGACAAAGAATGCTTTTCTGATGCTTTTAAGTTCAAGATAACAGTTCAAGATCGACCTTTGACTCATAGAGGGATCCTGTCTATGGTCAATTCAATCTATGACCCACTTGGAGTGCTGGTGTCAGTGGTCCTAAAAGCCAAACTCATCTTGCAAGATCTGTGCAGGAAAGGCCTTGGGTGGGATCACACCATACCTGCACCCATCGCAATGGAGTGGACAAAATGGATACAGGAGCTCCACCTATTGGAACATTTTGAGGTCAGCATATGTTTTAAGCCTGTGGACGTTGGAACTGTGGTTTCTGCCCAATTATACCATTTTGCAGATGCAAGCGAAGTTGGTTATGGGACAGTCACCTACTTGCTGTTATGCAACACAAATGCACAGCCATGCAGTGTCCTTATCATGGGAAAGGCAAGGGTGGCTAAAGCCTATTACCATTCCTAGACCAGAGCTAACAGCAACAGTGGTTGCATTACGCATTGGCCAGGTTGTGGAGGAAGGAATTGCAGATGCAGCCGCTTGACTCTGCACATCAAAAATGAAACCTCAAGATTCCAAGCATTTGTGGCCAACAGAGTCTCTGTAATCCTTGAAACACCTCACGCAGCTCAGTGGAGATTTGTAGATTTGATTTATTGATTGGGACAGTGTGCAGTTTTAAACATTAAAGATGCACTGTACCTTAGTTAGCTTGCAGCTAATTTGCATCCGTAGTCCCCCACAATCAAAACATACAACAGCACAACAACAAACAATACAAAGCAAAGAAAACCCCCAAAACACACAGAACACACCGTACAAAGTATAAAATACAAAGCTACACTCAACAGCACATCACATACACCCATAATGTCAATTAGAAATTAATAATGTAAACTTGTCAAATTAAAAGCAAGACTGCCTGCGCTAATGAAAAGAGTATAGATGGAGTTTAGACTCAGTGGTCACACAGCTGATTCGTCTTTAGTAGATTTTTTAATTTAGCCTTGAATGTATTGATTGAACTACAGTTCTTCATATCATCAGGTAGGGCATTCCACTAAGTTGTGGCTTTCACAGAGAAAGCTGACTGCCCAAATGCAGTGCGACAAATTTGAGAGTAATCTAAAATTCTCAAAGCTCAGTAAATTGTATTTCTCCAGTACCCTACAGTGATGGAAATGCATTGGCTTTTTGTCCTGAGTTTTTAGTTTGTTTGTATAAGGACTCAAGAGGTTTTATGTCTGTTTCTCCAGCCTGCCCCCAACATGACATAATAACATAAGACATATGGGAAAGAATCATAGCATGCATAAATATCTTGGCTGCATCCAAAGAGAGACAGTTTCTAATATGTCTAAAATTTGCTAAGTTGTACTTTATGGTTTTAACCATTTTTAAACATGTTTCTTAAAGTTCAACTTTGGATCCAGTGTCACACCAAGATATTTAATTTATCAGTACCTATGTCCATTTTTTCACATAAAATATCAGCGTTAGGAGGTTGTACCATAATTTCAGAGAAAAACATACCTTTTGTCTTGTTTACATTTAGACTCAGACATGATTGATCAAGCCAATGTGGGATTCTTTCCAATGCAATTGTTAGCTTAGCAGCAGCTAACTCAACTGTTTTTGCATGTATGTACACTACGATGTCATCTGCATACATTTGTAGTTCTACATCATGACACTGTTGAGGGAGATCATTAATATATAGACTAAATAATATGGGACCAAACACTGACCCTTGTGGAACACCCTTTGTGCATTTCATGATACTGGACAGTGTGTCACCAACTTAAAACTTTGATATTAAAACATCATGATTGACTGTATCAAATGACTGACTACTCCTCCTTTGTCAAGTCTTGATTTAATTTGCTCTATTAAGTGCAAGGTAGCAGTTTTGGTGGAATGATTTGCTCTAAAGCCGAATTGCATACAATGTAGACCAAAATTGCTGGTATTAAGAAATGTTGTCAGTTGTTTAATGACAACTTTCTCAGCAACCTTTGAGAGTGCTGGCAGTGTACTTATTGGTCTGTAGTTACTGGCTTCAAGGCGGAAAGGAGCTGTGTTTAAAAGACAAGTTAATTAAATGAGCAATAGGGGGAGTTAAAATATCTTTGTGTGATTTTGGAGCTTTTTAAAGAGCTGATGATTTTGTATACTTGTAACTCATTGGTCTCTACCAGCTCGAAAACCTGACCTGACCTGCGAAAAGCATCTATAGGAACAATATCCAGTTTCCTTTTTGTAATATACATATACAGACTCAAGAAAAAATATTAAAGACAGAAGCAATAGTAAGATGATCTTCAATTAACTTTCCATGTACTTTGAGTTTAAAATCTAAAAATTTTGGGTCCCTCCTTGTGAGATCATCAATGTTTTTCCAATTTACTGTTGCTTTTTGCCTCATTCAAAATATTGAGATAAAAACGAGATTTAGCTTCTCTTAGCTCTTGGATAACTTTGTTCCTTAAACCTTTATAAATCAGCATGTCAGTGTCTCTTCTAGGTTTATTTGCCTTCCTTTGTGCAGCATCTCTAGATTTCATTAGTTTCCACAAATTTTCATTAAACCACGGTAAATTGTTTTTATTTTTAGATTTTATCTGTATCCTCACATTATATATTTCCCTCACAGAGTTGATTCTGCGAGTAAAAGTATCACAGCCATAGTCCAGATCATCAGAGGACAGTATATCATCCCAGTTCAAGCTGTTAATTTCATTGATAAATTCTTCTTGCTTAGCTCTGGGTATGCATCAAAGGATTATTGTCTTAGTTGCCGTGGTCCTAAATCTACTCATAGTCAGTTTTCTCACACATAGGGTTAGGTTATGATCTGATAAGCCAGTGATTAAATTATAACTTTTTGTTATTCTTTCTGGTTTTTTAGTAAATATCAGATCCATCTGTGTACCGGAGCATTTTACAATTCTATTTGGGCCCTTTATTAGTTGTTCTAGTTGGAATTTCTCTGTGATAGTCTGTCATTTTTAGTTTTTTCCTCTTAGTTTTATCCTCCCAGTTCACCTTAAAATCACTCAAAAGTAATAATTCTTTGTGGAGATTAAGCTATTTCAAGAATTCTGTGAGTTGATCATAGAAAGTGTCATCTGCAGAAGGGGGCTTATAGACACCTATGATGTTAAAAGACATTTGTTGAGATAACATTATTTTTATCCCAACATATTCTAATGTGTTATAATAATGTTATATAATTATAAACCACGTTTTCACATTTAATGTTGTCTCTCACATAAAAGAGCACCCCTCCTCCTCTTCCATCAGGTCTGTCTCTTCTGAAACATTGGTATCCGGGCACTGTGTACACACTTGCAGGAGTTGTTTGTTTCAACCATGTTTCAGTCAGACAGAGAAAGTCTAGATTTGAGTGAGACACAAGATGAGTTAGCTGATTGCTCTTTGCAGCAATGCTTCTGATGTTAAAATTTCCACCGAATAGCTTCAGGTCCCATAAGACTTTTGCATGATTGACAGTTTGGAAGGTTTTGAATAACCTCTGCCTCCTCACTGCAGGGTTTCGATACACAGTGGTGTCAGCAGCAGGTTTTGTGAGAGAGACACTGGACTTATCAAGATTTCCACAGCCCAGTAGCGAAAAGTTATTCATTGAGACATCATGCCTCGTGTTAACAACGTTTAGTCTGTTAAGGGAGAAGCCAGGCTCAGAAAGTTGATGCTCAATCATCACGGGCACCAGAGGAGTCCCAGACACGCTCAGGCACAAATCAGCACCGATGTTCTGCAACACTCCAGGGGTCACTAGTCAAGACATCTCCAGAGAGCAGGATCAGCATGAAGAGGAGACCTACTATTCTCCAAAATGGAGTGGCAGATGACCAGTCCACTGGAATGGTACCTGGGCTCATCCGTGCCGCAGGACAGAGGAATAGATTGCAAAATATCCCAGTAAGTTATGATGAAAACTCACTGTAGGAGCGTCAACTGGCCATGAGCCAGCATGTGAGCACCTTATGCAACCCTGCAGATCTTGCTTCCAGGGGACTTGGAGTGAAGTCATTCCTCAAGGATGCAAAATGGATATCTGGCCCACAATTTCTGATGCTGCCAGAGGAGCAATGGCCTACAAATCCAGATGCTTTGAAATTACTACCAGAACAAGATGATCCTGAGGTCAAAACAAGCATCTTGGCTAATGCTGTTTGTGCCAAAGAAGAGCGTGACTCAGTGTCTCAGTTGATCAATCATACCTCATCCTAGAACCATCTAAAAAGGGTGATGTGTTGGATCTTATGATTCAAGAACAGACCCCTAAGTCTCTAAAAGAAGAAGAAAGAGGTCAATTAATTTCTGACTCACCCAAGTGCAGATGAGAGAAACCAGAAGTATATTCTGAGGAAAGAGCTGCGGGGTGTCAAGGATTTATTCCATGTTTCTCTCACTGTGGAGGAGCTAAAGGAGGCTGAGCTGGAAATCATCAGAACCTGTCAAAAGAAAAGATTCCCAGAGGAGTTTTCTAGCCTGCAAAAGGGACAGAATGTGAGACGGACAAGCCACATATACAAACTAAACCCAGTGCTTGATGATGGTGTTCTGAGAGTTGGCAGATGGCTCAGTTGGGCAGCCATGCCAGAGGAGTCAAAGCATCCGGTCATATTGACCAAAGAGCTACATATCTCTGACATCATCCTAAGACAAGTGCATGAGGAAGTTGGCAGTGGCAGAACCCACATGTTGGCGAGGCTACTCCAGAAGTATTGGATTACTGGCGCCAGTGTGGCAAGAAAGACTGGCAAAATATGTTGTGTGCTGACGGGTACAAGGAGTTCCTGACAGCCAACAGATGGCAGATTTGCCACACAACAGGATATCTCCAGATATCCCACCTTTCACCTCAGGAGTGAATTGTTTTGGTCCATTTGATGTAAAACATGGAAGATGTCATGGAGTTATATTCACCTGCTTAGCTTTAAGAGCTGTGCATATCGAAGTAGCAACATCAATGGATACCGATTCCTTCATCAATGCTTTACGTCGCTTTATAGCAAGACGAGGCCAAGTCAAAGAGCTCTGCTCAGACAACGGTACCAACTTTGTTGGCACTGATCGAGAGTTGAAAAGATCTATCGAACAATGGAATCTTTCTCAGATCCATGAGGAACTCCTACAGAGAGGTATTAAATGGATATTTAATCTTCCAACTGGCTCCCATCATGGAGGAGCATAGGAGAGACTACTTCACTCCAAGGAGGAAAGTCTCCACACAGTCCTCTGTGAAGTTGAAGCTATTCTTAATAGCAGACCAATAACAAAAGCATCCACAGATCCTAACGACCTAGAGGCTCTGACTCCCAACCACCTTCTGCTCCTCAAAGGTCAGCCATCTTAGCCACGTGGTGTCTTTGAAAGGCAGGACTTGTATGTGCTGCTCAGATGGAAACAAGTACAGTATATATCCAATTTGTTTTGGCAAAGATGGACAACGGAATATCTGCTGCAGCTTCAGGAATGTCAAGTGGAACTTTTGTTTGTGACAGACTGGATGAGGTCTTATTGTGTGTGTGTGTGTGACAAAATGGCGACATGACCTGACGTGATGACGTTGTGGGTCTGGGACGTGGATGTGACTATGGGAGGAAGTCATGTCACGCGAAAACCAAATGGTGGAAGTACAGCGGTGTCTTGGATAGACAACAGCAAGATGGCGCCGCCTGGTGGCGTCTGGCACTCACCCAATTCCGTGTAAAACATGTGTATGATGGTGGATAAGGAAAGACAGAGCAACGCTTTGTCCGACCATCAGATGTGTAAGAAGATGTCTGTGTGTATATGTGTGCGTGCACACGTGTGTGTGCATGTTAGTTGCAAGAGAGGGAAGAAAGAGGAGAGAAAGCAACCGTGAGGGGGAGAGAAGCGGTTCCTTTGTTCACAGAGAGCGCATGTACGGATGGCAGTCTGTAATGCTTGTTGTCTGGTTTCTGATGGACAAAGCAACTTACTTTCTTATTCACAGTGGCTCAAACACAGCAGTAGTCCCAAGCAGGACAAACACAAAACAGTCTAGCATGGTGAACACAGCTAAACAGTCAGTGAACTTTAAATACTCCTCAAAGTAAAGCAGAACAAATGGACTCGGCGGTCCGTCAACTCACACAACAAAGAAAATGATAGCAATAAAGCTTAAAAAGCTAAAAGCTAACAACAGCACTGAAGCTGAAACTAACACACTATATCATTGCCTCTGCCCAGACTTAAGCCTCTAACTTGGTCACTTCAGAAAGTGAGCAGGGTGTGTTAAGTCTGTCTTTCAGTCCGGCTTGGTTCCTTGGCTCGGATACAGCAAGTTGGTCAGCAGAGTTGACTCAGTTGAGGAAGAGCGGGGCAGAGAAGTTCTGCGTCTTCTTGAAGAAAATCCTTTTTTTCCTTCTGCAGGGAAAATGAGAGCGCTGGTTGCAGCAGCGGTCTCTCAGTAATGGTGTTCGGTTGAACACAGGTGAAGTCTTGTCTCGTTGGGTCACACAAAGAATGCACATGTATGTGCATCACACAAAGAATGCACATGTATGTGCATTCTTTGTGTGACCCCATGGTTGAGGACCAACATAAGTTAACCAATAAAGCTCAATTTGATTTGATGGCAATAAAAACGAGTTTAACTTATTTGATAAAGAATACAGATGGTTATCTATAGTTACCTTATTCAATTAAAATTCCACAGGTTTCTAATTGACAAACAGGTGCACAGCAAAGACAACTTCCTGCCAGTCTGCCCCTCTAGCACAGGCCACATATTAGCTGTCTAAAAGTTGAGCTCTCGGGCAGTCCATAGAGGAGTGGTTTGTGTGGCTGCGGTCGACTGATATTTCCAACCAAACCAAACCAAAACAAACCAAATTGCTGAAAGAAAAGTAACAGCTGTTCCTCACCCAGTCCCTGACATGTGAACCTGTCATCTCCGCTGTCCATGATTTTACAGAATTTTTGATGACAAACAGAGAGACATCGAAGAGAAAGGTTTAGGAGTCAATCTGAACATCCACTCTCCCTCACACACACTGCTGCAACTACCACAGAGCTGTAGTTCTGTTTTGCTTAAGTACAGAACGTCCTTATACCCCTATCCCTAAATATACAATGCATTATTTTGTTTTTCCCACAAAGCACGACAGGCCCAGTACAGGGCAGAGGGAAATAACTGCCTGTAAAAAGTTCATAAAATGCTGAGGTGGACATTTTTTTCCGAATGTTTCTAAAAGACAAGGCCTTAACGCTACCAAAACAACACTCCAAGTGTATTTAGTCCAAACAATGTTTGTTTGGCAATAATTTCAATACTCTAGTTATGAAATAAAAGCCCTATGAAGGGACAGTTGAAATGAAATGTGACAGTACACATTAGGGATGTCCAGCGGGCCCAGTATTTGTATTTGTAGCTGTATTTGTTGAGGCAGCAAAATTATTTGTATTTGTATTCGAATAAAAGTGGAAAGAGGTTTAAAAATCCTGTTTTTGTTTTTGTTTTTATTACGCTTTTAATTTTAGAAAATTAAAGTGTCACAATAAGTGTTCATGAAGTGTTCCCTTAGAAACTTGTGTCAGTAGTTCAGCTTTATCTCTGGGGAACACCCCCAACTCCGGTAGTGATGTCCAAATTAGGAAATGTGCATCATATAGCGGGTGGATGTGACTCCCCTCATTGAGACCTGCTGATAGACGTAACAGTGGAGCAGAGGAGAGAGACTGAGATAGTGATGTAACCAACTTGTGCGCTGGTATTTAACATGTTTTTTTTCTTCCCGAAAACAAACAATTTTTTAGATATTTGTATGCAACAAATACTCGTAAAAAGACCCCATTATTTGTGCTTTGCCGAATAACGTATTTGTATTCAGGCTCACTCCACCTTGTCATGTTGATTTTGTGTGAAGGTAAAGAAAGTAAGTTACTCTTTCCAGTGATAACAAGCATGACATAGCCTGAGTTAACCAGCTCATGTCAGCCCCACAGCAAACACACAGCCAAACTTCACATTTTACAGTCAACGTGTCAAATTTTGTGTGTCAAGTTTCAAGATTCAAGATTTTTTTTTTGTTATTTTACAACACAATGTTGTACAAAGAAATGTAGTCTGTAGTCCCCCAATCCAATGCCACTCACAAAAACAGAAACCACACAAAAGGACCAACAAACAACAAGTCACAAAAACAAAACTATTTTTTATGCTGTAGTGCAGAAGATGGATTGAGGAGTCTCACAGCCTGAGGAAAGACGCTGTTCTGTTGTCTGGTGGTACGACAGCTGATACTTCTGTATCTCTTGCCAGATGGCAGCATGGTGAACAGGCTGTGGCTGTGGGTACTGTCTTTTAGTATCCTTTGGACTCTATGCAGGCTCCTTGCCTCACCGATATCACTGATGCTCGGTAGATGGGTACCGATGATGTTCTGGGCAGTTTTAATCACCCGTTGCAGAGCCTTCCTGTCTTGGGCCGAGCATTTCCCATGCCAATTTGTGATGTTTCCAGTCAGGATGCTTTCTATTGCTCCTCTGTAAAAGTTAACAAGAACTTGAGATGGGAATCTTGCCTTCTTAAGTTTCCTCAAGAAGTACAGTTGTTTCTGAGCTTTTTTTTACTAGAGTGGAGTTGTGTGATGTCCATGACAGGCTCACTGTGATGCTGATACCCAGGAACTTAAAACTGTTCACCTGCTCCACCTCAGCTCCATTGATGTAGACAGGGGTGTGTGTCTTTGCCTCCTTTTTTCTAAAATCAACAATCAGCTCCCTGGTTTTGTTGACATTGAGCAGTGGGTCTTTCTCTGTGCACCATTCTGCAAGATTGTTGATTTCCTCCCTCTTTGAACTCTCATTGTTTGAAATCCATCCGATGATTGTGGTGTCGTCTGCAAACTTCACAACAGATTCCTCTCCATGTCTGTGGTTGCAGTCATGAGTGTACAGCGTAGATAGGAGGGGTCTGAGCACACAACCCTTGGGGGCTCCGGTGTTGAGCACTAGAGTGGAGGAGATGTGACCACCAATCTGAACTGTCTGGGGTCTGTTTGTGAGGAAGTCCAATATCCAGTTGTAGAGTGTGGTACTTAAGCCCAGAGTGCTAAGTTTTACAATCAGTTGCATGGAGGAGATTGTATTAAAATGCTGAGCTGAAATCAACAAACAGCATTCTGATGTAGGTGTTGTTATTTTTAAGGTGTGAAAAAACTGAGTGGAGGACAGTGAAGATGGCATCCTCTGTGGATCTGTGGGTTCTGTAAGCAAACTGATGAGGGTCCAGGCTGTCTGGGATGTTGTCTTTGATGTGCTTGAGAACCAGTTTTTCAAAATACTTCATCAGAATACAAGTTGCCACAGGGCGGTAGTTATTTAGACTAGACATAGACACAGACTTTTTCGGTACAGGGATGATGGTGGCTGTCTTGAAGCAGGTGGGAACACTCTCCTGTGACAGTGATATGTAAAAAATGTCAGTTATAACATCAACTAGATGGTTGGCACATGTTTTTAGTACACAGCCAGGGATGTTATCAGGCCCAGCAGCTTTATCCATATTCACTCTCAGCCGGAGTCTTCTCACATCTGCTGTGGATACTGACAGTGGCAGGTCTTCTGGAGGCAGGGTGGACCTTACAGCTGACTTTGTTGAGGATATCAAAGTGAGCGTAGAATGTGTTAAGCTCATCTGGCAATGTGGCCTCCCACATTATGGGACTGTAGCCTGTGATGTTCTGGATTGCCTGCCACATATCTTTGGTGTTGGTGTGCTGTGGTAAGTGTATTGTGTCATTTCCAGTTGCCGGCTGTGTTTACTGATAGCGTTTTTGCTGCTCTTAACTCAGTTAATTCTGCTATATTCCTCATTACTTTGGATAAATACCTGCTGTACATTTAACCTTATGCTAGTTCTACTCAAGCACTCTTAGCTCTCCTTATAAAAGAAGGAGAGAGCTAAGAGTGTAAGGTCGGCCCTAACTATAAGCTTTATCAAAAAGGAAAGTTTTAAGCCTATGCTTAAACATAGAGAGGGTGTCTGCACCCTGGACCAAATCTGGAGGATGGTTCCACAGGAGAGGAGCCTGATAGCTGAAGGCTCTGCCTCCCATTCTACTTTTAAAGACTGTAGGAACCACCAGTAAGCCTGGGAGTGCAGTGTTCTAGTGGGATAATACGGTACTATGAGCTCTTCAAGATATGATGGTGCCTGACCATTAAGGGCTTTGTAAGTTAGGAGAAGGATTTTAAATTCTATTCTAGATTTTACAGGAAGCCAATGTAGCGAAGCTAGTATGAGAGAAATGTGATCTCTTTTTCTAGTTCTAGTCAGTACATGTGCAGCTGCATTCTGGAACAGCTGGAGAGTCTTTAGAGACTTGTTAGGGCAGCCTGATAAAAAGGAATTGCAATAATCCAGCCTAGAAGTAACAAATGCATGGACTAGTTTTTCTGCATCTTTTTGGGACAGGATGTGCCTGATTTTTGCAATATTACGTAAGTGAAAAAAGGCAGTCTTTGAAATTTGATTTATGTGGGAGTTAAAGAACATATCTTGATCAAAGAGAACTCCCAGATTCCTTATGGTGGTGCTGAAGGTTAGGGTAATGCCATCCAGTGTAGCTATATCATTAGATAATGTGTTTCTAAGGTATTTAGGACCAAGCACAATAACTTCAGTTTTATTTGAGGTTAGTGGTAGAAAATTGCAGGTCATCCAGATCTTTATGTCCTTAAGGCATGCTTGGAGTTTGTTTAACTGATTGATTTCATCAGGGTTCATTGATAAATATCCAGTCTCTGCAAAAGGATTTGATGGTCAATTGTGTCGAATGCGGCACTAAGATCTAACAGGACAAGTATGGAGACAAATCCTTTGTCCGATGCAGTTAGGAGGTCATTTGTGACTTTCACCAGTGCTGTCTCTGTGCTATGATGCGCTCTAAATCCTGACTGAAAATCCTCAAATAAACATTTGTTATGTAGAAAGTCACAAAACTGATTAGAGACTGTTTTCTAAAGGATCTTAGAGAGAAATGGAAGGTTACGCTAAAATGTCAGAATCAAGAGTAGGCTTCTTAAGAAGAGGTTTAATGACAGCGACTTTAAAGTACAATAAAAACACATTTTAAGTTTAAGATAAATAAGATAAATGTAAACTTTAAGTATAAAGTAAAAAAGTATACAAATATATAAAAAATATAAATAGCATATGCAAATTAATTAAAAACTAACTCTTTAAAAAGGTCTTTCTCTTTGGGAACAAACCCCACATCATGAGATCCGTGCTCATCAACATCTAGCCTAAACATTTTTCATACTAATGTTAGATGGTGGAAGTTGATGGACCTGCTAAGAAAAAATAGTGTGGAACATATTGTCATGATGATTTTAGAGGACATGGCATATCTCATCAATACCATTAGGATGCAATGAATTCACATTCATCAGTATCAGGACCTGATACTTCCTGTGGAGAGATAAGAAATAGTTACTCTATGATACTAAGCAGCAATAGCTGCTTACAAATTACATTCAGAGTATATTCAGTCCTTATTAATTTATATTATTATATCATCTTTTTAAAAAATGTATTCCATTTGATTTACTTAACTTTAATCAGTTTCACAGGCTGGGTGGGGGGTTTCCTAGTACTGGTTGTTGCTGCAATGGTACCGCAGTTAAGGGGGATTCACACATTTTGAGACAGTAATAGTGTGAGTCCCCTCGTGCCTCTGTCTCTCTCATGGATGTATAATAAGAGCTGGATAGGGCGCCACCGCTCAGCCTTGCAGCCAATGTTCCCCAGTGGCCACTCGTGGTGTTGCAGCGAAAAATCCCCCTGCGGCCCAAAAAGGATTTTCCCCATAGACCATCATTGTAAAACAGACGTCTGTAAAACTGTTGACAGGACACCTCGAACTGCAAACAACGTCAATTATGACTCTTTCTATTATGAACTTTTGATTCATGAAGGTTTTATATCTATAAAACTTTCCTCAAGCCGAGAAAAGCGATTTAAAAATCAGTGACGTCATCACAATGTAAAGTCTATGGGCCGAGCGGGAGCTCGCGGGCGGGGCCAGCGGGGGAAACACTACTACACAAATTCAGTGGGCCTTACAACGCGGAAGCAAACCCGGAAGCTAGAAACTTTTTTTGGCGTATGCACCAGGCGCATCGATGTCTAAAGTGAATTGGATACAGCGTCGGAGACGGGGCCCCGTTCATTCCGATGAAAGTTGCTCAGTGACGCATGAAGCAATAAAAAATCGACATGAAATTACCCGGATCCTCCGCAAGTACCCGGATCTTCCGCATTGTTCGGCCCATACAGCATGCGCACTAGTAACTTTCGCTGGCCGAGTCGGCTACTTCCGGTTTAGCCCTCCGGCTAACTTGAATGGGGGTAAAACAATTCAATCATGCGGCTCTTCTAGGCTTTTGAAGTGTGATCGGACCGAACGGATTTAATTCTGATAGTGAGAGCCAGTCATTTGACGCGGGTTCTGACGCTCAGAAAAATTTATCTGCTGATTTACAGACGTCTCTTTCACAATGTAGGTCTATGGGAAAAAGTCTTTTTGGGCCAGTGTGCGTCACATGACGTTGTAATTACACGGTTTGGCCACTATGTCAAATTTGCTTCAAAGCCTGGCGCTCTTCCTGTATCCGGTTCTCTTTATACATCCATGGCATACGCCAAAAAGTTTCTATTGGATACAGGATATTATCTATTTTTATACAGTCTATGGTATCAAGTTCCCTTAATACATCCATGGCCAGGCGAGCAATTACTCTAGGACTGAATGGGCGCTATTTTTAGTCCGATATCCAGCCCTTATAATACATTCATGGTATCTCTAGTGTCTTGGTAGAAATAAACATATCTTTTTTTAAAAAAGCCTTTAATTCATGTTAGCCCAAGTTTTATGTTTCCAGTTACACTATTTTGAATGTAATTTTATATTTTGTTTATTTTACTCTATTGCATTCTCAGTACCTGTAATTGTGGTGCTGATTTGTTGTCATTTTGTTTTTCCTATATGTAAAGCACTTTGTAACAGTTTAAAAAAGTGCTAAATACTATAAATGAAGTTAATTACTTATTAACACACCACCAATGTCAGTCACATCACCTCAATGTTCCCACGCTGATCCTCAACTCTGTAGATTATTTAGTGTTTTATTTCTAGTGCCATTTAAAATAGTGTGACATGTAGTATATATACATTTGGGACAGCTTTCATGAAGTGGAATAGTAGTTTTCATGTTCCATGTTCACTTTCATACAATCTGTGTGAAATGAACATTTCATAAGGCAGCTACGGAATCAGCATTAGACTGCCCAGTGAAGCACACCATATACTATAGTCTATATGTACAGCATATGTATAAAAAATATATCATGTCTGGGGGTTCTTTGTCTACCAATAATGGGTCCAGGGAGTGTTACCAATTTCTATTACATGAAACCATATCAATATCCCTATGATACATATTTGAAATGAAGAGAGTTGTGTTTTTAAAAAATGAAACATGTAGCAATTATTAAGAAGCCTTTATTTAGTAGAAGGCATTAAAAATACAGTCAAAATTGTAGAGTACACTTCTATCTAGTCCTGAAAGAACAACCCATTCATATATTATTTACCTGACCAGATATCAATTAGTTAGAAAATACAATTTAAGTCATTATAAGAAATTGGTGGCAAGCAATCTAGGCAACACACAGCTAAATTACAAGTGACTAAACAACCTGAAGCCCATGCATACTTTCATGAAAACAGTCAATTAAAATTTACAATCCCCTTAATATGATATTACTATTTGGTTCTGTGAAAAGAAAAGTGAGAATGTCCGGGAGAAACTGTGATCCTTTTGATTGAAGATGTGAGGAGTAAATGCTGCTGTAGCTGAGCTCATCTGACATTGCTGTGGACGGAGAAAATGACATCACAGTATCATACAGCAGACAACAACAAATCAACATCTGCTGTGACAATCAAATGTGACATTCCTGGTGGAGAGTGATGGAGTAGCTTCAGTGAAAGCAATGAAGAGGTGAACTCACCAAGCTTGGGCTCCACTGAGTTACATGTTTGGCTCTGTTAAAGAAAGAAAATAGCATACAGTAGTTTTTAGACACAAGCTGATAAAGAAACATTTGCATTTACCACTGAATCTTATCTCTCTGTGCATTAATATGCTTCATGATGCATTTGATTACGTTATCTCATGCATTTTTAGTTTATACAGGACAAACAACCTGATGCATTATGTATAATTGTCTCCCATTATATGCATTTTTGCTTCAGATGTGCATCAACATGCATATTTTAAAACATGTACATTTCTGTATGAATAAAATAATACAATTTTAAATTCTCTCAAAGTAACAGTATAGATAACTTTCCAGACTTGGCAAAGGTATGTGTTCTGATTTTGTAGTTTATCCTTATTATGTTAAATCATTTCTCTCTTAATGTCTCTTTTTATTGCCTACTTTGTTGACTGTATCACAAGTTGTTATATTATTTTTCCTGTTTTGAATCTTTCTACTGCTGTTGTTGTTGCATGGAGCTTATTCATGACAGAGGGAGTGTGATAATACATACATTACAAGACAAGGTTAAGGCAAACTGCATCAATGAAAGTAGTAAGTAACTGCAAACCACACATTTATTTAATAATTTTCCGATCCTAGTCGGATATCCTTCAACATAAAGTGGTTTCACTTCCGACCAGCCATTCCTTCTTTACCCACATTGCTTTCAGTTTATTCCTGCCTTTTGCCTGTCACCTGACTCTGTACTTGCGTCCCAGCCTTCCACTTCTGTTTGCCTGCCTCATCCTGTTCATTATCTATTGTTTAAATATATTTGCCTGCCTGTTTCAGGTCATTTGTCTTAACTGACTGCCTACTGTTGCTGAAAGGTATCCTGCCTATTAACTAGATAAACCTCCTTAATTCTTCTAAATCGTAGTTACGAGAACTTAACACACACATTTTGGCTGATCATAACTCACCCCAGGCATAGTCTTTAGTGCTTGTTCCATGAGTGACCTTGCAGCTGTACTTGTCTTCTCTCAGGGGGCTGAAGGCCACGCTCTTGGTCAGATGGAAGTGCCAGTCCTGTTTGAAGGCCAGGTCAGTCTGCTTGGCATCAGCGAGTTCCACTCCATTCTTCATCAGCTGGATGCTGATGTCAGGGGGGTGGAAGCCACTCACATGGCAGATCAGGGTGTTTTCCATCCCGAACTCTCCTGGTTTACTGCTGTACACCTGAACCTTGGGTGGAGCTAGAGGTAACATGGAGAAGGAAATTATGTAAATCTATCATGAACCACAGATTGCCATGTCACCTGATGCAAGACACATGAAAACACTGATCAGTATTTCTATGGGCAACAATCGGAGATGGGTGCTGTACATTGGAAGAATTTATTTTACTGATAAATTATCTACTTATTATTATTATTGTTGCTGTTGTTATTGTTATCATCATTATCATTATTATTGTCATAATCATTATTATTATCATAATCATTATTATTATTATTATCATTACTATTGTCATTATTATTATTATTGCCGTTGTTGTGGTTCTTGAGGGTGGTGGCCGTAGCGGTGGAGGTAATAATAAGTCCGGGTAATATTATATTTGCAAGGCGTCGGGGGTGGGGGATGGAGCAGGGCGTGGGGTTGGGGGGCGCCGGCCTCTCCCGACTCTTTGCCCTCTGGTGGTGTGGCCGTGGTGTTTGGCGAGGGCAGTGGGAAGTAGCTGGCTTAGGTACCTCCACTCCTACCTCTCATATAGTAAAAATTAATTAATTAATTAATAATTAATTAATTAATTAACAAAAATTGTCTCTTCCCACTGGACAGACTCTCTCCAAAATGGCCTGAAAGTGGTCAAACTATGGAGTAGACTAAATTTGGGCCATCTCCAAAACAAACAAACAAACAAAAACAAAAACAACAACAACAACAAAATACAGAGAGGGAGAAGGGGGAAAGAAGGAAAACAACAAACAATATAGGACGAATACCCCTTAGCTGGTCTTAGCTGGTCTGGTCTCTGGGCTGTAGCTGTGTTACTGGGGGGGCTGGCTGTCATATGAGAAAGTAATGGTGTCCACCCCTCCTTGGGCTCTGTGTGTTTGGCTCCACCCCCCATAGCCATATTAATTTATATTAATTAATATAAATTCAAATTGATATTAATTGATATAAATTCATATAAATATCTAATTATTTAACCCATTTTACTGTTATTGTGGCTGCCTCTGCCGCCGCCACAGTAATACTAACAAACAAGACTATTAACATTATTACTATATATTGTTGTATTGTTGTTATTATCATTATTATAATAATTATTAGCTCTCTCACGTATTCTTTCTCACCCCCCCTCCCTTTCTCACTTTCATTAACCCCCCCCCCCCCTCCTTCCCTTTTCCCTATCGCCGGTGATCACTCCATATTGCTTAGTTACTCTTTACATTTATTATCTTTTTCATTGTAATATGATGTTGTTGTTTGTCATTATTTTTGTTTGTTTGTTTGTTTGTTTGCTTGATTTGTCTTGTTTATTTGTTTTTTTTTCTTTTCACTATGTCTCGTTAACTGTATCACTAATAAAAAAAAAAAGAGAATTTAGAAATTCACACTCTGGAGTTTGGGCTGATTGAGTAAACCTGAAGACAGTATATGTGTACCTTACAGAGGCCACTGGAGGGAGTTATCACAGCACAGTTGATATTACAGGAAATCGAAACCAAGTCTAGATTGTTGAGGGGAATTCCACTGAGATTAAAATATGACGGACATGACTTATAATGTTCCTCTTTCATTCTTAAATTACCTCTTACGTTTGCATCTTGGGCTTTCTAACAGGTCATAAACAGTTTATTACAGATGAATTATCTTATTGCCGGCCTTGGTTTCTATATGTTATATATATTATCTATATGTTAGCTATTAAAAACAAACAACAAACGTACAATTAATCTGTGATGTGGTTTACTGGTAATCATCATTAATAAAGGACATTTTACCCGAGATGCTGCTTCTGGTTTTCTTCAGTGAAATGGCATAGTTTATATTGCAGCAGGTAGATCAAAAACATGACTTACTGTGTTTGGAATCCACTGCGCAGTAGACTGCCGCCAGAGCTGCGAGACACAAAAAAACCTTCATGTTTGATCAGTTCTTCTTTTGTAGTTTACAGGAGGTCTGAGCGTGCGTCTGTCCGCCTTGTTCAGAAAGCTAAAATGAAGTGAAAGTGTAGAGCAGGGCAGCATAATCCAGTGCTCTAAGACTGCCCACTACATTACACCAGCCAATCATTAATTTCCATCACACTGTTACTGGGTAAAATATGACCGAACAGGTTTGGTTTATTATGAACGGGAATGTTTCTGGAAACTCCCTGAAAACCCATGTTCAACACCCTCATAAGACTACTTAAATGCTTGGTCATAAGATATAACTTGGCCCCAATTCTGATCATTTACTTAAATATAAGAATGTTACAAGTTACAAGTATAAAATCTGTAATCTACTTGTATGGTAGTGCCTCACATTTATATAATGCATCATTTTTTTTCTACACAATTGTTATGTATTTTGTTGCATGTTGATTATTGCCTGTTTTGTCTGTCTGTATTCGTTATATCTATTAGAGTATGGCTTGCTGTTTTCACTTTCCTTTTTGTGTAAACTGTGAAAGTTCCATCATATTGTCACAAAATGGACTAAAACATTTGATAACAATAATCTAATAGCAATCCTAAATGCAGCATGAGTAACCTACTCTGTGGCACAAATCAACAGTGCTCCCTAAGTCACACTCATGGAACCCTCACTAACTTTAAATGGTGTGCATGATTAAGAGAAGGAGGGTGTGAGGGATCCAGAGTCTGTATGAGGAGTGGGACAACACTTTGCTCTGAGCATGTAAACTTGTTACACTTGTGTGTCTTAGTCAGAATACTTTGATGGCAGTCAGGTACAGTCACATCTTTAACTGTGTGCACACTTAAGGCTGGACACCCATTTGATGATGATATGAAGGAAACCATTGCCAATGTGGTAAGTGAAATTGTTCACTTAACAGTACATTAACTGGTGAGACAGTCTATGTGTAGACAGTGTACGTATGTGTTGGTCCAGACATGATGAATAAGTCTTATTACCTGGTTAGAAAACAGGCGAGATACAGAGAGAGAGAGAGAGTGTGTACACAATAGAGAGAGTGGGGGAGCATTAAAACAAAACTGAAACCAAAACATAGCTCAGCTCTGTATTTTATTGAGATTACTTACTAAATTAAAGAAGACAAATATAATTCTCGGCAACAGATTTCATACAACTATAAAGCAAGGACTCTCTGTCTGTCTGTTACAATCCAAAATATGTACTCTTCACTCCTAGGTCTCCACAGAGAAACTGGTTGGCTGCAGTATGACGCAGAGGTGGTTTTGCCTTTCATCTGAGAAAGGAGGGGATGCAGCTCTTGGCAGGTAATAAGAAACACCTCTGCTGAATAATGCATCCACACCGTAACTTTATTTCTGGTGAAATGAATCAACTGGTTTTACCAACACATATTTTGGGCTGATTTGGCTTGGCAGTTTGAATTTCATAAATGTGAGTCTTCCTGGCTGAAAAAACATGAGGATGCAATTCTTGGCAGGCAGGGGTGCCACTCGAGATTTATGGATAGAAGGGCTAAGCCCTTACCAAGGCGGTCTCCGGGGGGGAATTTTTTTGTTTAAATGGCCCCAAAATGTGTTTGTCATGAATTTTTAGAGTAGCAATAGGTGTAAAATCAACACAATAGATCTGTCTCTTCATAGTTTATATTAGGCACGGATCTAATATGACTTAAATGCTATCCATCCACTTACAACAGGCACAGATCAAGCAAAGGTATTGAAGTCAAGAAATGATATCTCCTCTCTCTTAGATAAGTTGCAGGTCCTGGGTATGTTATTCATACACAGATTGATGTTTGATGTGTGAACCTCTAAAACTAAAAATGCCATAAAATCATTTAGACTAGTTTATGCCTAGTAACATAAGTAATAGGCCTATGTCATATAATTCAGTATTAATTTTAACTGAAAGCTTAAACAACTCCCACTCGCTTTCTTCTTGATCACTAACCTCCATCAGACCTGCTCCTTCAGTCCTGTCAGTCTCCTCCATCTTCCTCCTCTCCCTCTCTTTGCCCGTTTTTAGTAACACGTTATTTTATTAAACTCAGATTTACAAGAACTCAAGGCTTATTGAGTCAACCAGTTTAAATTTGTTTTTGTCTGAACTGGCAAAATCTTCTCACCTGACCGGCCCTCAGTGGAGCCGCCACCTTTTTTGAAGAAATTTCCTATATCCATCTACAGGTTGAGGAATTTAGGGATATAAAATTGTGTTACGATCAACACAATGTGACCTTTTCACTGACATTAACTGATTATAAACAATAATCTATGCCTACTGATATGATTGTTTCAAAATAATTAAGGGGCATATAAAAGCAAAGTATGTAAAGAGATGTCAATAACATTATTTCTATCTCTGTTGCTGGTTCATACTTTGTCTAGCTGGCTCGTCAGCTATTTAGTACAGTGGAAAATGCTTATAGCGATCACGTGTGTCTGCGTCAAATTAATCACTATAAGAGGATGATTATTATAACCGATTTTCTTTCGTTTTCTTTATTTCTCAGGCAGATTACCATCTTATTGGCGTTTGTATATTTATTACATGAATAAAAAAGTAATGAAATGGCCAACTTTGCTATTTGCTGTAGCTATTTCAAAATACAGTACAGCTGTTTCAAACGCTTGTTTTGCTGCTGACGACTTCCTGACTCATTTTTAGATGAGAGAAAGAGAGTGTGAGCTGAGAGAGAGAGTGAGAGAAAGAAGCAGTGGTCAAGTGAGCTAGAGAGCAGATGAGGACAATGAGCAGTAGTAGCGTGAAAGCCGGTCAATGAGAGGAAGAAAACATTATTTTCTGATTGTTTCACAGCGGTTACACATAAACACACGAACACCCCGCACCTCTGCACGCTGATAATGGTGCCACAGCCGCTAATAACAATAACATGTGTATCATGGGAGTAAGGTAAAAAATAAAAAAAATAGAATTACCGTAACTTTAATTTTTCCCCCCATGTTTTCATGTATGAAAAGACCCAAAATGAACACTGTAAGCAGACTTCTTGATTACCATAAGCGAATTATTTAAACAGCATTTGTATAGAAATGATTCTGTCCTGAGCTTTTTGATCCACATAAGTGGATGATAAGCTGTTTCCACTGTATAATGTTAGTGTTATATAGCCTATCCTCTTGTCTTTTCCTGATTTAAACCTTAAGTTTGCTAAAGTTAAGCAAGTAACATACGAGTAACAACTTCATGGCTAGCTACATTGACTATCATTTGCCACAAATTCATATTGGAGCTAGATATCTTCACTCTGTAACTACTTACTATTTCACTGTATATTATGTTTATCTTGGTAAAGCTTTAGCCAACATCATGTCACAACGTCAGTGGTTTCCGAATGCCATTCATGGATGTATCATAAGAGCTGGATACCGGACTAAAAATGGCGCCCATTCAGTCCTATAGGCATTGCTCGCCTGGCGCATACGCCAAAAAGAGTTTCTAGCTTCCAGGTTCACAGGTAATAAGACACACCTCTGCCGAATAATGCATCCACACCAACTTAATTTCATAGTAATCTATGAATCAGATGGTTCGACCAACATATATTTTGAGCTGTTTTGGCTTGGCAGTTTGCATTTCATACGTTTAATAATGACCTAAGGTTAAATAATAGGGGATGCATTACTCAGCAGCAACAATCAGTTCTGCTGAATGATGGATGCACCCCTTAACACTCAGTAATGACACTTCAAATCAAAGTCTGATAGGACTCAAATGGTTTTATCAGCGCATACTTTTTTGATAGACATTGACAGAGTGAATATGATACCCCACATTTCCAATTTCAAATTTAAAAAATACATTTTAGTATAACCATCTGAATTCCTGTGCTTAAAAAGACAAGAAAAGTTCACCCTAAGAAATATTGAAAGATTAATCAAGGAAACCTTGTAAATTTCAGACCAATTGTGTCAAAGAAATGCTACTACTGAGTCCAATGAAACATTGATTACTCTAAATGTTCAAAAACTATAGACTTCATATCATTTGTCATCACTGATGAACCTGATAAAGAACATTAAATCGTTTTTAAACAGTACTTTGCCTTAAAAATCATTACACTGTCTGGTAGACTAGTTTTCCCTTTAGCTCCAGCAAGGTGCATGCAATTCTTGGCGGGCAGGCAGAACTCGGCATAACACTGGAAATAAATGCTGTACAGCAAGTCAGAGAAAAGTATTTTCACATGGTTTGCTCTAAAATGTGACAAGGAGACAGTAAAAACATGTTTGGACATGTAACACGTTTAATTTTAATAAAGTTTGAACAAACAAGCGATCTGCTCAGCTCTATGTCTGAGCGTGGAGTATGATGTCCAGCGGCCTTTTCCAAAGTAGCCCCTACTCCCTCTCCCTACTCACTTCCACTCTGTTTGCGTGTTCATGTGGAATGCTACAGTGACATTTCTAATATGATAGGAACTAAGAAGGCCTCCTACTGGGTCTGGAGCAGCAGACCAAGGGGAGGAAACCCCTTTCACATGACCATTTTATCTTGACATGCATGAGGCAATGAGGTGTAAGCCATCTGTTACTCCTCCCTGTACTCACTGCCTCATGCATGTCAAGCCCCACCATACTCCAAGGTCCCTCAGGAATTTCTCATTCCAGCCCCAGTGACACCCAAACTCCATCAGATCCTGTTTCCCTCCCAAGCGCATCCATTACAGCCTCAACATCCTCTCCTAAACATGCCCTGTCAACACCTGTTGAAGTCTACCTATATGTTTGAAAGTAGAGTCATTTTTTATATATACATAACTGGTTTGGACAGGAACTTCTGTAAGTTGTTTAATTTATTTGCAATGGAAAATGAATACATTTTAAAAATGTTTGACAGTCCCTTTGTATATCCTTCATATCTCCAGAGACGAGGATGTTCACAACCTCTGGTTGTTATATCCCAATTAGTGGCATGAGCTAACTATACTTCTGACAACAAACTTATAAAGGAAAAATTAAGCACATGAATTGTGTCAGGGGGAAAACATTCATTAATGTTTTTACACACATGTAATTACCACAGATAATTCTATAAATTCACAACAGGCTTTCAGTAGTACTTACAGTGTTACAATGCCATGGTATTGCCATTTACTGTTATAACAGTTCAATTTAGGACCCAAATGCACACACAGACAAGGAGACATAAGAATGGTTAAGGGCAGTTTATTGTAGCTTGAGTTGAAGATGGATCTGATGGCTTAGCTGATTATTCTTTGGTTTTGGACGTGGCAAAGGGGCTGGGAATGGCAGAGCGGAGCAAGCAGTGATGCAGGGCGAAGGACTAAAGCAGGCAGGCAGAGAGGCAGAGTGAGAGAAACAAACAAGTAGCTTACAAGAAGCTTGGCCGTAGTGTCTGTACCTCATTGGTGACTGAACAAGCTGGCAGAGTCTGGAGAGATGAACTGTGGCTTTATACTGCTGTGCTCAGGTTGAATGAGAGAGGGAAACCTGGAGGCCACACCCAGCATATGATCACATACAAACAAAGAGAGAGACAGACTGGAGACAAACATGAAACACTAGGAAAGGAAAACCATGAGAAAACACAGGGAAGGGGGAAGTATAGCTGACCTAATAACATTTACATGTGAAATTTAGCAAGTGACAATATAACCCATGATATTTGATGTGAAGTGAAGCTAGAAGGAAAACTCTTTTGAATTGCAGCATAACAAGTGGTCTTTAAAAATGGATCTTTTCAATGGCATGTCTGAAAAATGGCTCATCTCTACTTGTTCAAAAGGATCACTATGCAAGGAGTGTACTGTGGTCTATACCCAAAAATGTATTTTTTGATAATAAAAAGATTTAAAAAACAAAACAAAACATCTACTCCTGCCAGAAGATCTCCTTCTCTCATCTTGTAACAGCTGGTGGATGATGGCAACCATTGCCGCCCCCAACCCTTGACTGTATATAAAGATTTATTATAAGTATATAAATATTTATGTACAATCAGTGCACTCGACAGGTGCTGATTGGAAACCATGATGACGAAAAGTTATGACACTTCCTGTTTCCGCTGGAGAGAGTGGAGTTCGTCCCAAAGCTTGTTGCAGTATTTATACCCTACACCTTAATGAAGGGAACTTCATTCAGCTGTGAGTGTGACTACAAACAGAGTGCACTCTGTGAAGAAGTGGGAGTGGGGAGGGTCAGCTTTGGAAAGGCGGATTACAAACAACAGAGTGTTGTAATGGTGACCATCCTCTGCTGCTGGAGTGGAGCATTTCTCTGAATCTGGAAATGAATTTGGATTAGTGTGAGAAGATATTCTTACTTAGGATAAAATTTGATGATTTCGAAATTGCATAGGGCCTAACTGAAAATGGGTAAATGATGTGCGTGATAGTCAAATAACGAAAAAACTAGTGAAAATATTGAGTGTGAGCATTTATTAAACCCATAAGTCCCTGCATGAGTTGTTTTCACCAAAAAATATTTGTTTCTGATTTTTTGTACTCCATAATAATAAAACCACAGGCACAGCCAGCAATCAGAGCTGTACAGCGTTTCTTAGAAAAGTTTTTTCACCTGGTGTGCTCTAAAAAGAGAAAAGTAGACAGCAAAAACACAGCTTTTAATCAAGAATAGATAGACTCTTAGGCTACTTCCCACAGGCAGCTCAAAACCAGTATGTCTCATATAAGCACAAATCTTTTGAGCAAATATACCCACTGTTGGGCATTGGTTACAGGTTTAGCTATCAGCAATAATTAATGGTTATCAAAGATAATTATTAATATATATATATATATATATATATATATATATATATATATATATATATATATATATATATATGTATAATAAGAGGAATTAATAATAACGGGACACCACCCTGGGGTCAGGGAAAAAGATCCTAAGATCAATTCGGAACTCTGATTAATAATTAACTTTATAACTATAACCAAAATTACCATATCAATAGATAGTTAGGGTTGAAGGATTTTGGAGTTCTTTGCAGAGCAGATGTTGGCAAAATTCACTCTTGTGCAACATTAAACTGACAGCCTGTATATCCACAAGCATTTATTTAAAAAAAGGTAAAAGAGCAAAACACACAATATTAATCTAGCTAAATGCATCACAACAATAAAACTTAGTGGACAATGTTAAACCAAAATCAGTACATGTACATTGACAAAGTTAACAGTCTATGCTTAGGCATGCTATGCTATATTCTGCTAGGCTATGCCCAGTTGTTACCAAGTCCATGGAGAAAGAGATGCTTTGTGGTGCTCTGCTTCTTAGCTGGCCTATCCGTGGATGAGTCAGGCTGAGAAGAGTTTGGCTCCAAGGCTGAAGGATGCAGGCTTTGCTGGGTAGTCGGTGTTCCAGTGGTGCAGGTCAGAGGGCCCGGGTAACTCCTTTGTGCAGTCCTTACAGAGTTAGCGGCAAGCTAACTCTGCTTTGTGGCTCCTGTCCTTGTTAGATCAGCCAGCAGACTTGTGTAGTAGCTAGATAACTTAGTTACTGAGTCTTAGGCAGGTTCTCATGTCTTCTGTGTTCTGTGTGTGTCTGCTGTGAGCAGGGCACACGAGAGAGCATAATTAATTATTATCAGAGATAATTCAGTGAGTGGATGCATGTGTGTGTGTGTGTGTCATGGATGTATAAAGAGAACTGGATACAGTGTCGGAGGCGGGGCCCCGTTCATTCCCATGAAAGTTGCTCAGTGGCGCGTGAAGCCAAAAAAGTTTGGCGTATCTGTTGTGTGTATCTGTGTGTGAGGGCAAGAAGGTGACTGTGATCTCGTGAGTTGACATCACGCGAGATTTAAGATGGCTGATGTAATCTCGTGAGAAGACATCATCATCATCATCTTAAGAATAGCAGACGTGAAGTCATGCAAGAACCAAATAGCGGAAGAGACCGCTGTGTCTTGAGCTGTGTCTCAAATCACATACTTCTGTTAGTACACTGTGTACACTATGTACTTACTGGCATAGTGTGCAAATTTCGACAGGGTAGGCGACAGGCTGTCTGTTTGTGTGTGTGGTGGACGTGGCTTCCCCTCCCCTGACCAAGGTTCAATTCCACTCCTGTCTACAATCAGCTCATCAAGCCATAACTCAAATACTCCGGCTCTCCTTCCACTCATCGCCAGATTGTTCAGTCAACCCCGGTGGTAGCTACTCTCTCAGTCACTCAGTATTGTCAACACTAGAGTTATTTTTGTGTGCTCTCTTTTTGTGCTTCCACTAATCCAACTTCTCCTGTGCCCAGGTCTCCAGTGTCAGCCCGTCCACCTGATCATCTGTTGTTTTTCAGCTGCAAGCCCATTCTCCAGCCATGCCACACCAAGTGCACCCAGCCACCTGCCTCTCTCTGCCACACAACCCCTCTACAGCCTGCCTGCCCCTTGCCAGCACCAGCCCTCTTCCCTCCTACCCTCCATAACCAAAGGTCACTCATTAAACCATCTTTTTTCATCCATCCCTCTGTTATCTGTGTCTGCTTTTGGGTCCAAAAAAACCCTCAGTTGTAACAGAACAATCTGGCCAATATGGACCCAGCAGACACGGATTCACTTCACCATGCCCTAGCCTCCCAGGGCATTTTACTCGGTCAACAAGATAAAGTTCTTCAGGAAGTAGTGGATAGTCTGCGGACTTTAACAGCCAGCATTTCACAGCTCTCTGGCCTGTGGGAACAGATCTCCGCCCTCTCCTCTGCTGCTTCAGCTGCAGGTGTGACAGCTTTTCCCCCTGACATGCCACCGGTGTCTCCCCCAGCTCAGACCACTCCAGTCGCCCTCCCCCGGGAGCCTCATATCCCAACCCCTGAATGCTACTCTGGGGATCTGGGGGCTTGTGGGCGATTTCTTTTGCAGTGCTCCCTCGTGTTTCAGCAGCAGCTAGCCACATATATTACAGATAAGTCACGTATAGCTTTCATTGTAGGGTTTGTAATTCTTATTCTCTGTTTACTGCTGAATTAAGAAAAATGTTTGACCATCCCATTCGGGGTAAGGAAGCAGCTAACAGACTCCTCTCCCTCCATCAGGGCTCTAAATCAGTTGCAGATTATTCTATTGAGTTTAGGATTCTGGCAGCAGAGAGTGGGTGGGATGAAACTGCATTACAGAGTGTGTTTATTCATTGCTTAGTGGATAATATTATGGATGAGTTAGCAGCTAGGGATGAAACTAATAGTTTAGACTGCCTCATTTTCCTGGCTACTCGCCTAGATAACCGCCTTCGTGAACGCCGGAGGGAGAAGGCAGGTTGCCCGCATGCTCCTACCTCTCATTTTCAGCCTAGTGCAGTCCCCCAAGTCAGCTCTAATAGCCAGTCATCTTCCATGCAGTTGGGAAGAGCCCGTCTCACTCCAGCTGAGCGTCAACGCTGAATCAAAGGGCGACTCTGCCTGTATTGTGGTCAGGTTGGCCATTACCTCACCACCTGCCCCCTCCAGCCAAAAGATTAGGCTCATCAGGTAGTGGAGGGGCCCTGATGAGCCGGACCTCCATCTCTTATTCAACTTCTCCCTCTCGTATGGCGTTTAATGCTACGCTGTTCTGGCACTGTGACTCCATTCCCCTTTTGGCTCTGGTGGATTCAGGGGCTGATGATAATTTCATTGACTCTACTTTCATTACTCAAGCAGGCATCTCCCTGGAAGCCCTTCCTGCTCCGAAAAATGTCAATGCCCTGGATCGAAAGCTTCTGGCCCAGATCGTACAGTCGCCCTCGCCCTTGTCTTGTCAGGTGACCACAGAGAATCCATTCACTTGCTTGCTGAACCTCCTGACCTTTCGTCTGTTTCATCAGTCTATCACGACATGGGAGAAGTATTTAGCAAACAGTGAGCCCTTTCTCTACCCTCGCATAGACCTTATGATTGTGCTATTGACCTACTCCCTGGTGCCCCCTTACTTTCCAGTCGTTTGTACAATCTCACGCCCCGAGAGGGAAGCCATGGAGAAATACCTCCATGACTCCCTCTCTGCTGGATTAACCAGACCTTTTTCTTCCCCTGTAGGAGTGGGTTTCTTTTTTGTTGAAAAGAAGGATCTCACTTTATGTCTCAGTATAGATTTTTGTGGCCTCAATGACATCACCGTTAAAAACAAGTATCCTCTCCATCTCATTGACTCTGCTTTTGACCCTCTCCCAACTGTGTTTTCCAAACTAGACCTTTGCAATGCCTACCATCTCATCCGCATCAGAGAAGGGCATGAGCGGAAAACATTGTTTAACACTCCCCTTGGCCATTTTGAATACCTTGTTATGCCTTTTGGCCTAACCAACTCTCCGGCTGTTTTCCAGGCCCTGGTCAATGACATCCTACGAGACATGCTCAACCACTTCATCTTTGTGTATTTTGACGACATACTAATCTTCTCCTGGAACATGGACCACATTCAACACGTCAGGTTAGTGCTACGCTGGCTTCTTGAGAACAAGCTATTTGTAAAAGCTGAGAAATGTGAGTTCCGCATGACCTCTGTGAGTTTTCTTGGTTTCATCATTGAGCAGGGGCAGGTGAGGATGGATCCAGCCAAGATCCAGGGAGTGGCAGAGTGGCCCAAACCTACATCACGTAAGCACAGGGGTGAAGCAGTAATTTTAAAAGTGTGGGGGTTCTAGAGGTGGGACATGCGCACGGCAACCCCTCGCCTTCGAGCCCTGTTCCAGTCTCAACATGCCAAATCAAAATGAATGCCATGCATTTAAACAATTTTTTCTACTACTATAGTTGTAACCACTGCTTCAGCTTATCATAAAATAATTACTGAGACCATATGAGTGTAACAGCTCAGCAGAATTTATTTAGGGTCTGGTAGCAGTTTACTACTTACATCCAGTTATTTGTATGAATTGCTGCACTGGAGCATAGCTATCCTTTTTATACTTAAGATAATCAATTCCATTCAATTTTATTCATATAGCGCCAAATCAACAAAAAGTCATCTCAGGGCACTTTTCACACAGAGCAGGTCTAGACCATACTCTTTAATTTACAGAGAGAGACCCAACAATTCCCCCATGAGCAAGCACTTGGCGACAGTGGTAATGAAAAACTCCCCTTTAACAGGAAGAAACCTCAAGCAGAACCCAGCTCTCGGTGGGCAGCCATCTGCTTTGACCGGTTGGGTTGAGAGAGAGAGAAGAGGGTGGGGGGTGGGTACACAGAGAAGCAGAACAACAACAGCAACAACAACAACAACAACAATAGATACATGACTAGCAACAACAAACAGCAATAACAGCAGGAACAGCTGGAGAAGGACAGAAGAATCACAGAGTATCTTTATCCTACTTCCTTACATATCTTATAGACATGAAATTAAAGGAAACTTACACTTCTATTAAAATGAAATTGATAGTTATAGATGCATAACAAATTGAACCCTGTTAACAAATCAGTATCTTCAAATAATTGGCTTAATAACATTAACAATTACAGGTTTAACCTGAAAATGTATTATGTTGCTCTTAAAACATAAAGAGCCATTTCTGAGTCCATGGACTAGTACAATCTAAACTGTCTTCAATTAAAAAAAAGTGTATCTTTTAGTAGGAATCCAAAGGGGACCTTTAATTGTCTTTAATTGGGAAATCAAATACTTAAAGTTGTCCAGGAGGTTTTGTATCAACAGGCGTCAGTTCCTCTCCAATGGCCACAGAGAAGAAGCAGTCCCTCTTCATCCGAAGTCCACCTCAAAGCTAACAGGAGAATATCACATAAGCAGGTGATTTGAGGCTAGTGAGTGCAGAGAGTGAGCAACTAGCTCCCACAGGCTAACTGCCACACCTACAACCATCTGAACCCTTTTTAAGCTCAATAATAAATAGTAATATTACTGTGGTCTAGCTTTAATACACAATACAAACTATAGTTCATTCTAACTTATATTAAATGCAAAACAGACATGACTCCCTAACATAAGAAGTAAAACTATGACGTCTTAAGCAACATATTCCTTTGACATTTAGCTTTAAATAGCATGAACTATGTGAGTTTACATTCTGGACACAGAGGTAACTTGTACATATTCTTGCCAAAGTCTGCCCAGCATGGTGGCTAATTAGCGATGAGCTTAACTCACGATTAGTGATTAGCATGCTATTAAACATGAATTTGGTCGTTAAGATTTTACCATAAGGCAGGCAACACATTGCCATAAGACAGACAGATGTTACACATCTTAAATATGAATGCTCAACTTTGTCTATGACATTTAAAAACGACAAATGAAAATTCTACATTACAAACTGGTTAAATAGCTGTTTCATACCTCTGATCTGTTATTCTCTAATCTGTTATCACAGCTAGCAGCGAGTAACAGAAGCACCGTTGCTGAATGCACAAACATAACTTTACTGGACTTCAACTGTTTACTCTTCTGTGGCCTGGTGGGTTGGTCAAATGGCTGTGATTGGCTAAATGGCTGTTCAATTAATCTAATTTGATCAATAGGTTTTTCATGTATGGGAAACTCAGTTTCGTTTCATCAATGACTACCTCAGGAAAAAGTGGGGGGGATGGAATTATGTTTTTGTGAAAGTGCGGGTGTCACAACACCCGTAACATCCACGGCTGTGACGCGCCTGTGAAAGCAGTTACAGTGGTTCCTTGGGTTTGCTGACTTCTACTACTAGTCTACTCCGAGACTACAGCAGAGTGGCAGCCTGCCTCACACAACTAACCTCCACTGCCACTCCTTTCTCTTGGACTTCTGAGGCAGACACTGCTTTTGCCACATTAAAGCAGCTATTCACCACAGCCCCAGTTCTGACTCACCCTGACCCTTCGCTGCAGTTAATTGTGGAGGTCGATGCCTAAGACATCTCAGTGGGGCCCATTCTCTCGCAGCGGTCCCCAAAAGATTCCAAGTTGCACCCATGCGCCTTTTTCTCCCGGTGACTCTCTGCTGCTGAGCGCAACTATGATGTGGTTATTTGTGAGCTGCTGGCAGTGGTCCTCGCATCGGAGGAGTGGAGGCACTGGCTGGAGGGGGTGGAGCAACCATTTGTAGTGTGGACAGATCATAAAAAACCTTTCCTACCTTTGCTCTGCCAGAAGGCTCAACTCCCGCTAAGCCTGGTGGGCATTATTCCTGGGTAGATTCAGCTTCACCCTCACCTATCGACCTGAATCTCGTAATACTAAGCCAAATGCCCTCTCCCATCAGGTTGATCCGGAAAGACCCGACTCCAAGACCATACTTCCTCCCTCATGTGTGGTCGCAGCAGCAACAGGGGAGATTGAGATCCTTGTCTGAGAGGCACAGCATTCCCATCCAGATCCAGGTAACGGACCTCCTAACCATTTGTTTGTGCCTGATCCCATTAGGTCCCAAGTGCTATAGTGGGGGCACTCGTCCAAACTCATTGCACCCTCACCTTCATTAAGCAACACTTTTGGTGGCCCTCCATGTCCCCAAACACCAGAGCCTTCGTGTCTGCCTGCTCTACCTGTGCCCACAACAAAACATTCCACCAGTCCCCTGCTGGTCTGCCGCACCCATTGCGGGTTCCAAGCCACCCCTGGTCCCACATTGCCCTGGATTTCGTCACTGGCCTGCCCCCATCAGAAGGTAACACTACAATATTGACTATTGTTGACCGTTTTTCCAAGGCTGTCCATTTCGTCCCTCTCCCTAAATTGCCTTCAGCCACAGAGACTGCTGACCTGCTTGTCCTCCATGTGTTCAAGCTCCATGGCATACCCAAGGACATTGTATCTAACCGGGGCCCATAGTTCTCCTCCCAGGCCTGGAAAGCCTTCTGTCAGGCTTCGGTTGCCACTCCCAGCCTTTCCTCCGGGTACCGCCCTTAGTCAAATGGGCAGATGGAGCGGGCAAATCAAGATCTTGAGGCAGCTCTGCATTGCATCACTGCTTGCCACCCGTCCTCCTGGAGCAAACAGTTGCCCTAGGTAGAATATGCCCACAACACCCTCACCAGCTCTGTTACAGGTATGTCCCTTTTCATGGCTTCTCTGGACTATCAACCTCCCCTTTTTCAGTGTTCAGGAGGAAGAGGTTGCTGTCCCCTCTGTCCAAGCCAACCTCTGTCAATGCTGCCAAATTTGGAGGGTGGTACGGGCAGCTCTCTGTACTGCAGACCGTAACCGGCGTCTCGCTGACCGTCACCATACCCCTGCTACTACTTACCAACCTGGCCAGAAAGTGTGGCTTTCCTCCTGTGACTTGCACCTGCAAGTGGAGTCCTATAAGTTGGCATCCCGTTACATTGGTCCATTTGAAGTTGAATCATTAATCCCACTGCTGTCACATACTATATGCAAAACAGCTTGCAAGCTAATTAAATCTGTATCTATGGAGCTGTGTAAAAGTTAATCATGGAACTTTTCTAAGAAATGGAACAAAATCAGCTGATGAATCATGGTAGACAGCCTGGAAATAAAGCTGCTAATGTTATTTCATGGATAGGATCCCCTGATTAACTTTCACACAGCTCCATGAATACATATTTAATTAGATTTCAAGCTGTTTAAGTATTTTTCTCAGTAACATTGGCAGTAGCAGGTGCTAACAGGCTATGCTAACAGTGTGTCAGTTGTGTTGCATTAGCAGCAATCTGGACTGAGGAGCTGCCAACCAGCCTGTGAAAACTGTGGTCCCAAAAAGAACACTTACCAGTTCAATTTTACATATAAAAAATGAAGTGCAAGCCACTATCTTGCTTTACTTGACAGCATCCCATGATGAGCATGAGCATGAGCATGACATCAGCCTGGGCAGGAAGGCCCGCCCAGAGCCAGTTGATTGACAGCTTGGCCCTTGGCAAAATCAAAAGGGAAATGCTAAAGCAATAGGGAAAAGCAAAAGCAGTAGGGAAAAGAATAAGGAAAAATAAAGGGATAAAAATAAATAAATGACATTATATTAAAATAAATACATATACAATTACAAATATAAAGAAAAAATATTTATATGCAATAAATATATATATATATATTTAAAATATGTAAAGAAATATACACAGAAATAAATGAACAAATAAATGTGAAAATATATATGAAAATGCTTATAATTATTATTTTATATTTTGTTGTCTTCATATTTCCACATTTGTTCATTATTTTATATATTTCTCTTTACATTCCCACATTTTCTATTTACTTATTTATTCTTTTATTTATTCCTCTTTATATTTCCATATTTATTTTCTTATTATTTCACAGATGTATTGTTTTTTTATGGCACTCCTGTGACTCCATACAACTACAACACAGCCTTTCCCTGACCCTCCCGTATTCTTATCAATCTCCAGTGACTACATTTCTTCATCTAGCTGAGAAAACGTTGTAGTAAGACGATGAGTAGTGAAAAATACCCCAGGTCTTCAATTGAAGACGATTTTAACTATGGCACAAATGTTGCTACAGCCAGTGTCCAGATACGTATGGGTAAGTAAAGTTATTAATTTGACGTCTGGGTCGTAACGTAATGTTGACAGCTCCTAGCCACGTCAGCTAGTTAGCTTAAACGTTACGTTAATTATTCTACTCTAGAAATGTAAATGACCGCCATTGTTCTGTCTTTATTATAGCTATCGCTACGGTTTCCCAAAAGGCGAGCATAATGTTAGCTGAATATTAGCTCTGGCTCTATAGCTAAGTTACAGTTAAACCGTAACTACACAATGCTAATGGGTTAGAAGCACCACATCCTGTAGCCCTCACTGGTAGCGTTAAGTTAAGTTTAGGTTATATTGGTTCAAACTCAGCATGGCCATGACTGTAAACACATCCAGATGTTAGTATTCACACACAGTAACGTATAACGTTGACTAATGGTCCAGATTGAACTAACGTTAATGCAAGCCGATGGTATTTTCTCACACATGAACAGGTTGCATCTGGTTTAGAAATAAGCAGGGGCGGAGCTGGACTCTCAGCACAGAGGGGGCAGAGCATTCTTGAGGGGCCCTTCTGATTAAGTCATTTTAAAATTCACAACTGTAAAATAGCTGATATATCCTGTCCATAAACACAAATTATGACTAATTGAGTCAAGCAAGCCTATGTCGAAGAAAACACAGTGAAGCCACCTTGTCGGATAAGCTTGTTCTGAAAAACAAAAAAAGAAGACAGGTTGTCAGCCGCATTCAAATGTTTCAGCACTGAGGACAGCATGTGGTGCTCCTTGTGAATAGATTAACGAATGGTTCAGCACTGATAGACAGCAACAGGCCAGGTGCACTGTCTCAGTACCTTGTCTCTCGTACTGAGAAATAACATAAACATGAAATAGACACAGTAGTCTACAACACTGTAAGGCCTATTCAAACATAAATAGACACAGTGGTCTACAGCACCACAGGCAGTGACACAGACAGGTGTGTCAAGATGTAGTAAGCATGGAGTTAAACAACAGATTAACATTCTGACTGATTTCTTCATAACTAAAATTTAAGTTAATAAAGACTAATTATGGATGTTTGTATCTTTGTTGAGCCCTGAAAAGATGAGAAATATTTCCCAAGAAAAGAGCAGTGCAATCAGAGAAAAATCAATTGCCTTTTTACCTGTTTTATACATTTTATCATTTTGTGACCCCACACATTTATCAAGGTTAGCTAAATTAAGTTAAGCACTCACAATTAGGGCTGTAGTCAACCATAGAACATTTTGGTCGACTGAAATTTAACCCCCTTTACCTTTCAGCACTTGGGGAAATTACAGATGTGATTTTTCTTGGTATTGAGAAGCTGCAGCATTAGTGACACACTGTAGCCTGTTCTGTACATTTATTGCCAGACTGACATCTTACTGCTAATCTTTTCCTCCGCTCCACTCGCATTCACTGTCACTTTTTTGCCGCTCACTCTTTCCCACCCGCTACGTGCACATATTACACAATGCCCTTCTCCTTAATGGAGCTATGCTACCAATAGTTTCCCAGGCAGTGACACAGAGGTTGACTCACATATCGGAACAGCGCTGCACAGAGGCTCCCAAACACTATTGATTTCTGAATGAATGGATATTTGGTGATATTTTTGGCATTAAAAAATATTTTTTTGGACTGGCATGGGTTCTTGTTTTTATAATTACAGGAGAAACACTGATTCAGTAAACGCTCAGTATGTTCTGTAAACGCTCAGTAAACGTTGAGTACAGGTAGACCTAGCCATCCTCATTAGCTTGGGCGAGTTCAAAATTGTGAAAACAACAGGGGTGTTTTGGATACAAACCCGTTTTCAGCGGGAATTGTTAGTCTGTCCCTCCCGCCGCAGGAAATAATGGATTAATCCTGGAAGGCTACTGATGTAGCACTTTTCTCCTTATGAAAGTAACACAGCAATTATTTGACCAATGAGAATTTGGTTGGATGAGAGCATATCAACCAACTAATCAACCAGTCGATCAGGAGACTACAGCCCTACTTATAATAGCAGTGTGATCAGACAGGTCATTGTAAAGAAATAAGGTTACACAACATTATATTCAATTAGAAAAACTCTTTATGTTCTCATGAAAAAGAAACAATGCACATATCATACTGTAGATACATGACTTACACGCATTTCTTTATTCTTTAAGAGTTTTTGTTCATGTCACAAAGTATACTGCATGTATCAAATACACAACTTACTCTTGTTTTCTATATCCACGAATGAATTCTCACAAGCAACAGGTAGACAGAACTGCACAGGCTCATTCTCAAATCACACACAGTCAACAGATGACTTAACCAATTATAAATGCAAAATTGGGGAAAATCCACCTTATTCAAGGCTTCGGCTGGCAGTCCCAGTACAAGATCCAGTACATAATGTAATTTCCATGAGTTATGGAAATTATATGTTTCACTCACCAATTGTTGTCCCTGCTCAGCCTTTAGTTTAGTGTGGTCCATTATAGTGAGGTTGGATACTCTGGCCTCATCCATGCACAAACGCAAATAGCTCTTAATGAGCCTCAGATGGCTGAAACTTTGTTTTGTGAGTTTCATTCACCACAAACACAAAAACAGGAATAGCTCATATTTTGGCTAAAATTTTCAGCCAAGTTAGTCATAAACTTTGAATTGCTGCTTCTGCAGTCTCTACTTCCCACGGAGTCAATGAGCGGAAATACAGACAGCGTCACTCTGCCATTGTAACCCACATCGTGGTCAGAGGTGGGATTACACCCATAGTGATAAGAACAACTATAGAGAATGAATTGAAAAAGTTAAGAGAGTTAAACTCTACTATTCCTGCTGCACTCGAGAATTGGGTCACAAGCTGTGTCCCCAGCAGGGCCCCTACTGAGCATGGGCCCTAGGGCGGTCGTCCGCTCTTCCATCGCAGTCGCTCTGCTTATGGAAACAAGTGTAACTTGTACATTCAGCTGAGGGTTCAGCTACTGTAACACTGTGTCTCCACTGTTGTTTTTGTTGATCAGACTTCCTGAGGAAGGTATACACCCTCCTGAGCTTGCAGATCATTCTGACAACAGCAACCTCTGCCCTCTTTATGTTCTCTCAAACCATCAAGGAGTTTGTCCATGCCAGGTGAGCACCATCTTACTGTCATCTAACCAAAATGTGAATGACTAGTTGAGATATGACAGCCTTATGATCCACTTAAAGATCCCCCCCACTCATGTATTAAGACATACAAAAATACTCTGCTCTGACCAACAATGTGTGTTTTTCCAGAAAAAAAATATAATTACCACATTAATATCCCTAAAATGGCTCCTACTCTTCTCCCTCATTAAAATTCCAGAATCTATGAATATGCAAATATTTTTCATTTAACTTCTGGTTGACAGTCTGACACCCTCTCACATCTAAAGACAATGTGTCATAAGTCATTGAGTTTAGTCACAGACTATAAGATTTTGCAAAGACTGGGGATCTTGCAGGGTCACTATTTGCAAGGACTACAACTACATTCTTTTGAAATTATTTCCCATTCTACTCTTGGTGAAAATTTACAAGAAGAAAAACTGTTAAACAATGGAGCAGAAACAGACGCCACTTATGGCCACAGCTGCCCTTGTGTGTGCAGTGGTTTGTTCTGAAAAAACAGCCGAAAGAAAAAGTTAATTAAAATTATTTCAGTTATAACTGAACAACAATAACTGTGAAGAGAAACAACAAGCACATGCTGATCGTTCCTGTTGTTAACTTATTTTCATTCAACAACTTTTTTTTTTTTTTTTTTACAAATATATTTTTGGGGTCAACATTTTTTTGATTATATCATCAGCTAAGACAATCACATTTCAAAAGGTGTCATCCTTTGTATTTTTACAACTTTAAAACAGCTACACAGTTTATACAGTTGCCCACAGAAACCACCTTCAACCATAAACTATCCTAGACACGGCATTTTGATTTTGTTTGGAAACCCTGCAAACTGCATGGAATACAGTAAAAACAGCAGCAGACTGGATAATTACACAAAGGCAGAAAGTCACAGGTTTAACTCCTCCAACTGGCCCAAAATCATGTTTGAAAAACCAGTAAATACACAGCAGACACAGCAGCTGACAGAAAGAAGAAGTCATATTACACAGAGAAATATTAGATTTTTCTGGGTGAATAAATATTAATGTGACTTATAAAAAGGGAAGCTAAAGGGCAATGAGAATGCAGAGCTTTCAGGTTTCATCAGGAGTCATTAATAACACCATCAAGCACATCATGTTTAATTAGGAAAGTAATTTAAAAAAAACATGCACACAAAGGGCAGTCATTTACTGCATGTTGTCGTTAGAAACTGACACTACACTCAGCTGATAATTAGCCTGATCAGGCACCGTCAGTAATCGATGCAAACGCACAGTATTAGACTGTAAACCATTAATCACACATACTAACAGCAGTCAACATCAGACAACCTTATCATACTTTAGCAGTAACCTAATGTTTCTGTAGTGGCGACAAAGTATTTAAAACCATAGATATTAGTAGTTTGAATTAAACTGAAGATCCTTGTGTTCTCTGGGGAAAATATTAATGTTTTGCAAAACTCCCTTTAAGAAATATGACATTAACAATTCCTGATGTGTCCGCAAAATCACACAACTCTAGAATACACAAGATAAAAGGCATCATATGTCAATAGCCTTCTTGTCAATTTGGCATCATTGTAATCCATAAAGATAAATTGTATTTGCATACAAACTTACATTTGGGATTTTTTTTGCCTCAACTCATGACCAGCCTCTGCTGGTTAGCTGTGCTGTTTCAGTGGGAGAAGGCTGTGGGAATGAGAGGCGACCATTTCAAAAATTAGGATTTCTCACTAAAATATGTGCTGGTTGGCGGATCAGATGCATACCGAATTAAACACTGACTCATAACACTGTTTATTCACCATCTATCCACTGTTAATCACCAGTATGTGACTGTATATGAGAAATTTTTTCAGCCGTTACCTTTGTAACTACCTGGTTTGCTGCTTTCCGTTTGCTGGAGAGAGCCAGAAACTTCCAATAACATTAAATATGTGTGATTTGATCAGAAGGTTGAGAGGAAAAAAAGATGGACTTAAGACAGCATGGACAGAGTTTTGTGACCACCTTTCAAATGATTGATTGTGGAATGTTTTGTTTTCTTTTTGTGATTTTTTTTTTTTCCCATGGTGGCAAACATTTTGGCCCACCATGGCAAAATGTTACAACAGAAACACTGTAGAACAATACTCAAACTAGGAGTGTCGCTGATACTGATGATCACCATGATTTTTAAAAAATTAAATATTGATCTCATGTTAATGATACACATATGATAATATCATGTAAATAATCCCCTTAACCCCTTAACATTGCGACGGGCCATCACACTGTTAAGTACCCAACTATGCTATGTACACAACTCCTGTCTTTAAGTCAGTATTCATGCGACACATCTTTTAAAAGCTAAGATTTTTGTGATTCAATTGATGCAAACCATCAAGATACTCTTCAGACCACCAACAAACAATTACAAAATTCACACTACTGTGCACACCTATGAAACCTCATATTACTCCACATTGGCAAAGGTCCAGTTGATCCAATCCAGTAAAATATTTAGTCCAAAGCTCATTATTACATCAACAAATATCCACGAACAGCTGTTGCATCATTTCAAATTAGACAGCAGATGTCCTAATCTTTCAACGTACTCGCCGTCATAACTTGTGTCAGCATGTATAGATTAGCCATGTCTTGGTATCAAAATGGTGGCTGCACTCTGGCCTTTTGATTGACACCCCGCTTGACACCCAATAGGAGCTTCTATGTCCTGTCCACAGCCTACAATAGCCAATGAGAGTCCGTGTTGAAAGGTGGTGCCTGCCCCTCTTCTTTCGCATAAAGACCGAGCCAATAGGAACAGATTCTGCTGATGACTGGTCCTACAAATAGCCAATGTAAATATGAAAATGACCATATACTGCTTTATTGCTTTTTATAGAGCCACAACATGGAAATTATGTACTGTATTGGTCTGAATATAAGACAGTTTTTTTATTGGAAATTCGTCTGAAAAAGTGGGGTCGTCTTATATTTTGGGTCTAGACTTTAACACGTGAATATAAATTCACAACAACAGATGGTGCCAAAAATCTGTAAAACAAGCACTCCCCTCCTGACTGAAGCGAGCTACTGTGTGTTACTTCACAACTAGCCTACAGTGCCATGTGCCTTAAAGATGGAGAGACAGTGATTGTCTCAAAGTGGCTAAAAAGTAGGTCAAGTTACCCAACAACTGAGTAACAGTAACGTAATGAGTTTTGTTGTCAACTCAATTACTTCACTGTCTCTCCTCTGCTGTGCTGGGTTCCGTGTGTGTATGGAGGGGCAGCCCTGCCCATGGTGAAACAGAGGAGAGGAGAGAAACTCAGCATGACCATAACTGACAGCAAAATGCAGTAGAGCCTCACTGCGCTGAAATGAAATGAGTGCACATAAATTAGGTAAATATCATAAATAAACATAGTCCTATTGAGTTTTGCTGTCATTTATGGTCACGCTGAGTCTCTCTCCTCTCCTATGGGGCTGAGCACTCTGTGTGTATGTGCTCCACAGAGTGGAGCAGAGACAGTGAACCAGGTGAAGTACTCAGGTTGACAACTAACTACACTCATTACGTTACTGTAAGTGCAATAAAAGTTTTACAAGTAAAAAGCAAAGAGTAATTGAATGCAAGTTGTAAGTCTTTTTGTTGGCTCTATAGCACCCCGTAATTACTTTTGGCATTTTTTAGGTGCTAGGGGTGCTCGAAAACTCATGAAAATTTACACATGCATCAAAGGTGGTGGAACTTGATATCTGATATGGGCATCAGGTTTGGTTGTGGCAAAGTGGCTCGAGGGTGCCCCCTAGAAAATTTTTAAAATCAGAGCCCCAGTATTGATACCATGGCTGCCACTTCCTCCGACGTGCACGTGGTGTGAGGGCCCGTTCATCACTGTTTGCAGCCTTAATTATTATTTTTATTATTATTGTTATTATTATTATTATTACTATTATTATTATTATTATTATTATACACCATTGCATTTTTGAGGGACTTAGGATGCTCGAAAAACTGGCACAACTGCTGAAAATTGCGAAGTTCTGTAGTGATTGGGCTCGGGCGTGGCCAACAGGCATCCCCAAACACAGGACCATTTTGGAACAAAGTTTCTTTCATGTTCATGAAATTTGGTGGGTTCATTGCTCTCATCATTCTTGACAGAAAATGTATTTTTTTCAGATTTTTTCATCCAACAGAAAGTCAGCCATTTTGGATTTTGTGCCTCAATTTTCATTTTACGAACACATTTGAGGCCTTTAGGATGCACGAAAACTCACAAAACTTTGCACCTATGTTCAGACTAGCAAATATTTCAGTTAGTATCACAATTGGGCTAGGGCATGGTTTTTTGGCTCTATAGCGCCTCCTAATTACTTTTAGCATTTCTGAGGTACGAGGGGTGCTATATCCATTTCAGTTGTCTTCTGTTAAATGTATTGCTGCAACAATAGTTCACTTATGTAGTATTGCATTAGCCATTGTCACTAACATTGGGGCTAATTCCCTTCACTTTAATCAGCTGGCAGCAAGCAAGACATGGGAACTTGGCTTGGGTCTTGAGGAGTTGTAGCATTTATTCACTGACAAATAGCCTAAACTGTACACACATTGCACTGTTATATTCACACCTATAGTATTAACTTCATACTCTTTGCTCTAGTCACCAGCCTTACCGTCACACACATGCTCTCTCTCTCTCTCTCTCTCTCTCTCTCTCTCTATCTCTCTCTCTCTCAACCGCACACTTGTACGCATACAACAAATACGACCATGTTGAAATTGAAGTTTAACAGAGTTACACTGAGCGGAATGGGTGGAGACTACTTAGCTGGATGGGTGGTGACGGTGTACTGGTGACAGCATCCTTCAAAAAATGGCCGACTTGCTGTTGATCACATCACATTCCCATTCCCTGTATGTCACTTAATTTAGGTTTAATTTTTTCAGGCGAGAATGTAACCATGTAGATTCCCAATATGTGGTCACTTCATCCAGATAACATCTGTTTGGAAATTTGCTCCTTGACAGGACAGAGGAACTCTGTCCTGTCAAGTTCATAACTACAATTGTTAGTTTTGCTGCTTAAATGCCCCACAATATTTGCTGCGGTGACATCACTGCGTGCATGGAAACATTTACAATTAGGAAAGCAGCCTCTCTAATCTTTAAAGTAAATTGTTAAAGACAACATTCATACATCAATACAACACACAATAAAGAAATCACTTGGACAGCTTGTGCTGCTCGACATACTTTAAAAAGCAATATAGCCTACAGGGACTGGTAGAGGTGGAGTGTAATGTTAACAGAAAGCGACTGCATCACTTTCTGGCTCTTTCGGGCTCCACTATCTTTAAGCACAGGGTCTATTTTTGCCAGACCGGTTCGGACACAACAGAAAAAAATAAATTATTGCAACAACACAAATGGGTGTTGGGTGGGGGTGCTGCACCTTGAGGTGGGGGCACCCCTACTTCTGTGGCTATGGTCAGGTGGGTGTGATGAGGTCTTGGCAAGTTCAACTCAGGAATACAAACTGATGAGGACGAGAGGACGCTTAATAAAATAAAACAAAATTTAATATAGACTGATCTATTCATTTTATTACATTTATTTTTATTGAAATGCCGTGATATCTGTAGAGCCCTACAGACAGTGCTGTTGTTCTGCCCAGTAAAAACATGAAGCTTCACATTCAGACAAACTAATGTGGCAGCTACAATTATTAGATTTCTGTGAGACCAACATGTATCTTCCAAAAGGAATTATATCATAAATCAAAATACTGTGGAGACATTAGAGCCAGTGGTAAATCTCCAAAGAGCTGCAGATCAGTTGAGCGGATCATTTTCTCCCCGGGATGACAATGGACATTGACTGTTTGATCATCTCAGGAGTCGGGCTGCTGGCAGCTGAGATGACTGCATGGTCCCGGCCAGTGGCTCCTATAGGCAGCTCCTCACATCTCCAAAAACGTTGCAGCAGGTTTACAAACAGGCATTATTTGGATAAACTTACCACAAATTGGGAATCTAAATGGTTACTTTCTCACCTGAAAAAATATTAAAACTTAATAAAGTGACATATTAACAGGCCCACAGTGAAAATTACAACAACTTGTGGCCTTGCTCATCTCCTCCCTTGCGCAGTCTGAATAAACGCAATGCATTGTGGGGCAGTTGAGTATGTCCAGTTAACTCATGCCGCATATGCAGAAATTCTTGTTAATCTAGAATACATCTGGGCATTTCTCGCATACACAGAATCCACATACTATGCAGTTGGAACGCACTACATACTAAATTTGACATCATACTTTGTATGAATAGTACGTCAGTACAGTGGAAACCACTGATAGTGATCACGTTACAGTGATCAACTGCTTATATGGTTCTTGCGAACACTGCTCGCTCTCTTCATCCACCCGCTAGTTTGGTTGACCACAGCTTCTCTCTCTCTCTGCTCGTCTTTTTAAAAATTAGTTGTGAAGCTTCCAGCAAAGCCTAACTTTACTTTTAACATTATCAAACAAAGAGAAATATCCTCCCCTCTTCCTTGTAATGTTTTTGTCTTCCCTCATGGCGGGGTTGTACAGCATTATAGGTTGTGTTTCTCCAAAAGTTGATTCTGTTTCAACTCTCTCGATGTGGTGGCCCTGCGGCCCCCACCTCTGCAACCTAAATGCACAATGCACAACCTGTCTACTGTGAGCTGGGAGACTGGTGCACATTGAAATCATGACAAGAAAAAGAAAAGGAAAAAGTCATTTTCTCTCAATGAAAAACGTAGTTTCCTTGAAACTTATATCAAACTGCCAAAAACGAGCCAGCAAGATGCAGCAGTGAAACAACAAGCGTTTGAAACAGCTGCACTGCATAGTGAAACAGTCAGTAAATAGTGAAGCTGGCTGTTTCATTACTTTATATTCATGTAAGAAATATACAAAGGTCAATTAGATGATAATCTGCATGAGAAATTAACAAAAAGAAAAAAAAAAACGGTTATAATAATCATCTGCTCGCAGTCATCAATCTGATCCGGACAGACATGATCACTATAAGCGGTTTCCACTGTATGTGATTTTGAACACAGCTGTAGTCTGGGTCACATTCTTTTAGCCACATTCTTTTAGCAGTGTGCACATGAATGTGTCCTTGGCCACACTGAAGGACCGCCTGCTCAACTGACGTCCTCTGTGTAAACTGAAGTATGTACTCATTTGTGCACCAACTGCATCATATTAAAGTGCGAAACAAGAAGAAGAAGCCACAACAACAGGCAAAATGGATTCTCGTGGATGGAGTACACATGAAACGTGCTGTCTGATTTCCATTTGGGCTGAAGAGTTTTGATTTTGCCCATGCGTCAAGGTCTTTACAACTTCTTTTAATTTCCAGCGGAATAGGCATGGGAAGTGCATTGATGCCTCCTGCCGATTTAAAAACAACAATGCATTTGGTCTTGGTCTCATATGTACATGTTTATTTGCTTATAGAGCGGAGAAGTGAGATCCGATCACAAGTGGTCACTCAAGACACATGTAAAGACGCATTCTAATGCCAGGTGTGAACTGATGTACTTAGAACTGTCCACTTTTGATTGGGTCACCTAAGACGCATGTTAATGCCAGATGAGAACATGGAAATGGGAATTTCCCTGAGAGCTTTGCCAAACTGAGAAATCCCTGTTTTCATCAGAGATAGTTTTAACATAAAATTAAGCGTTCTTCAATGACCATGTAGAACAGAAAGTTTTTACTCTCCCCAATGTTTCACACTGTGTTTTGTTTTGTATTTATCACGTCAGTTTCCTTATTCACTCTGATCTCTTGCACATTCATAAAATCTGGTCAGAAATAGATTGTCTGCTGTGTGGGAATTCTATATAGTAGAAAAAAATGGCCTACGTTTTGTAACCTTCTGTACATTTTCATTTGAAATAGTAGAAAAAATGTCATAAGGTTGTTTAACCTGCTATACTTTATTTTTATTTGAAAAAATAGAAAAAAACCCATAAGGTTCTACAACCTGCTGCACTTTATTTTTGGTTTGAAAAAGTAGAAGAAATGTCATAAGGTTAAGTAAACTGGTTCACTTTATTTTGTTTTCATTTGGAGAAGTTGTTAATCTGTTTAGTATTTTATACTTTGAGTTGTTTTTTAACCTCTTAACATCCACTCCTTTTTTGGAATTTTGCCAAAATGGCATACCCAAATGGAAAATCTTATAACAGATAACTGTGTGGCCAAAATGCATGTATTGGGCTTCATTTGAAAAGTAAAATCGTCTAGTTTCTGGAGAAGCGCTTGTTTAGCATGTGGCTAGAACAGATACATTTTTTTAATTAATTAATTGATTTGTTTTTTGTAGGCTGTTAATTATATCAGACATCAAAAAGAAAAGAAAATCAATATCGCCTGGGATTGGCAGGTCAGGCTTTTAAAACAATTGGCAATTGGAATCAGCCAAGGAAAATGTAATCAGTCCATCCCTAGTAGATTTGTATAGTCCCCTGTTGAATGTTTTCAAGTACATGATACACATCCTGTGTGTTTAAGCATCTATTCTAACTTAAAAACTGATGTTGGTTGTGTACATCTTTTATGATTAATCTGAGTATTGGATACATGAAGCTTATGTTGGTCATGATGTCTGACTGTGGTCTGGTTTCCTCCTCAGTCCTGCTGTGGTTTTGGTCTCTGCCCTGGGCTCTCTGGTTCTGCTGTTGGCCCTGGCCATGTACAGACACCAACATCCAGTCAACCTCTACCTGCTGCTTGTATTTGTAAGTCTTCCTTGTTTCCAGTCTGTTAAATAGTTAATCTCACTAGCCCAACATGCATAGAGCTCAACTAAGAGTATGTCAAAGAACATAAAATTTACATAAGCTGGTTGGTGAATCTGTTAAGACGGAGCTACACTACAATAAACTGTCATGCATTTGTTTCCATATTCACCAGTTTAATTTTGTGATTCTAGATCAACTGCTCAGTGACTGTAAGCTTTACAGTAGCTGGTTATTTGATTATAGCTCTTAGCTGGATAGTGTGTAAGTGCTACTAACTGTGTGTTGTTTGCAGACTCTGCTGGAGGCAGTGTCTGTGGCCACAGCTTGTAAGTAATTTGAAAGTAGTCTGTCAGTTCCCAGTGTTTGAGCCTGTTGGTAGACTGTTCTAACTGCAGAGTTTTTCTCTCAACAGTGACCTTCTATGAGTACTCCACTGTGCTGCAAGCCTTGTTCCTGACCTGTGCTGTGTTTGCTGGACTGACAGCCTATACCTTCCAGTCAAAGAGAGACTTCAGCAAAATGGGAGCAGGGTGAGTGCGTCATGGCTGCCACTCACTGCTGATAACCTGCAAGCTGCTGTATCACTCCTCTAGAGGGAGCCACTATCAGACTTACAGTACCTGATGTGTCCTTACAGACTGTTCTCCTGGCTGTGGATCCTCATCATTGCAGGCTTCATGAAGGTGAGTGGAACTGCCTGACACTGATGTGCCTGTTTCAATTGAAAGAGAGAAACACACTGTCAGAGGGACTGAAAGAAAGAGGGAGATAAAAATAGAGAAAATTATTGTGTTCAGACCAAAAACAGCTCTCCAGGGGCTGTGTAGGTGTGGACATGTTGCTACAGGTGAAATATGAACCGGTAGGTTTGGTGTGAGTAACAGATCCATGAGTGTGAAGGCTTATCAGATACCAGAACACTGCATAGTGGTCTATGATACTATGAGATACTATGATATTATGAGACAAAATTTTACAGTTCTGGAAAGACTCTGGTCAATATGTATCCAATATGCCTCTCTTTATAAAAGTTTCCTCAACACCTCCCCTCAACAGTGGCCTAACACTCGCGGTACCCATGAAGTGTAGGCTACAAACCCCATGGCCACAAGGACATTTCAATAGGTAGACTACATGTGTGGTCCTTAATGTGATTCTGCCCCTGACTTTCATTTTTCTATCTGTGTGGGTATGTAAAAAATGGTCCCCTCTTATCATGGCATTATAGTTCACACAGTTGCAACAATGAAAAATTCCCAGGGGAAGAGAACTTTAAAAAACATTTAGAAAATGTTTAGGCCTAACATAAAGATCTGTCTTAAAAGTCTGTCCCTCAAATTATTTGATCGCTCGGTAGCGAATATGGGAATGCTGACAAACTTGGTCCACAAGGTGAGAAGGACAATTTTACAGCAGAAATAAACATGTTTACAGCCTGGAACAAAAAACGGTTTTGGTCTCTATAACTAATTTCCCCATTCATGACAACTGTATGGGGGGTGAATTTTTGTATAACTCACCCATTTAAATTTAAATAAGGCTTAAATCTATGCAAAATTAAGGGCGTTGCTGCTTTGAGTGACGGGTGGGTGCTGTCACAGGCAAGTCACTACCACGTCGATAATGCTGGTTTAGTAACTTAACCATGGTGTAACCCCAGAATCACAGAGTATAGGCGTAGCCATAGCTGTCCCTATTTCAGTGTGTTTTCAGTTCATGAAAGTTATTTGTAACATTTTGGTTGCATAAAAAAGTGCTGTTCAGCATTTGGTTGTACTAAAAGACCCTCTAAGGAGTCAGATGTTCAGTTTTTTCTGGTAAGTATGGTTTGTTTTAATGGTTTTATGCCTGTTTTTCAATTGCACAAATTAGCTTTAGCATTATCACATTTAACCATAGACTGTAAATGCACTATGCTAAACAAGCTAGCAGCTGGCATTAGGGTCAGCTCCACCCTCTCGTCCAAATATGTTTTTTTCCTTCTCGTCCATTATTTTTTACAGTCTATGCTTCATACTCATCATTCTGTCCAACATTCTCTTTACCTCCAACACACTCTTGACATACTCTTCCTTCAGGATTACCCTTTCCCAATTTCTCCCCCCATCCACACTATGGTAGAACAGTTTGAACCCACCTCCAATGCTCCTGGCCTTACTCCCCTTCCACCTGGTTTCTTGCACAGACAGTATACTTACCTTCCCTCTCTCCATCATATCAGCCAGCTCTCTCCCTTAACCAGTCATAGTGCTGACTTTCAGAGTTCCGACTCTCACCTCCACACTCCTACTCCTCCTCTCCCGCTGTCTCTGGACATGCCTTCCGCCCAACAGTAGCATAGTTTCCACCAGCACCAGTGGTGGCCGTTGGTAACCTGGGCCTCAACTGATCCTATAATATTATGACTCTCTGACCCAAGTCATATGTTCGATAAATTAATTCCATCATACAGGCTATCCACATGCAGTTCAAAGCAATGTAATTAACCAAACCTGTCCAGTGAAGACAAAACGTGAAAATGTGAACACGCTGGTACAGTAAAAAACAATGTTTTGTCAGTCATATGGGCACTTTCACTTCATTCAACATGATACAGGACAAAACAAGGCCAAACGCAAATGAAGTGGGAAATATAGTGCAGTAGCACATCTTCTTTGGGAGCGTTCAGTGTGGAGTGTGTGAGGTGAGTGTGCAGTAGAGAAAGAGACGTGGTGAGGCTGTGCTCAAGAAAGGCAGGAACGTATGCTGGACGTCAAAGCAGAGACAGGTTAGCAGTAAATGTTCAGTATGAGCTACAGTTTGTCAGAAAATATATGCTACCAGTCTTCAACAACCATGTGAAGTTAGATAGTTTTGTTTACTAGCAGCAGAGTATGTTGATGGAGTTAACATACTCTGGGCTATAACTTAGCCAGGGACTTAAAGCAGGGGAAACTGTAAAGCAGTTTGGTAAAAGAATGTCACTCCAAAAGATTCAACTATAAGATAATGACATAACAGAAGAAAAGTGTTACTCAAATCTGTTTATATTACTTATTTTGACTTTTGCAAGAGTTTAACAGAGCCATACTTTACTTTGAATTTCCTATTTTAGCAAACAAATAGGCTACCTAAAATCGTTCTTAACCACTTAATATGGTAAACAAATATAAACTAAGTATAAAATAAAAACAAAGTCATAATGCAAGGTTTTCTGTTTGTTTTTCAGTACAAATAATTAGTAAGAGCTCCACTGTGAAGACAGAGAAACTTTTGCAGAGGGGTTTTAATAAGATATTGTATGATAAATTGTTACCAAGGTAAATGTGACAGTTCACTGTGATATTGATTTTCAGTCAGTTCTCTCTATCCTGTGCTGTTATTACAGACATGTCTGAACTAAATGTGAACAATCAACTCACCCCTGATCTTGGCACATACTGCCAAGCTGCAATATTTAACCTGCATCTAGGGCTTATGGGAAATGCTGTCGTCAAAGGCCACAAAAACACATAAATACTGAATAAACAACCATGTTAGATTGATTTTAAATTGTTGACCACTTCTGCAGGAGTTTCCTCCAAGTTTGTGATGTTTTAAAATGGATGAAAGATTAGTGCAAATGGGTCCAGAACTGGTAGGGTTCAAGTTAATAACTAAACACGTGTTACTGAGCAAAAAAGAAATGAGGAGAACTCCTTTTCAGCATTGCCTGTGTAGTTAGATGTGTGTATGAGAGTGGTGTGTGTCACAAAATCAGCTCATCTGTCATGGTCATAAACTTAATATTTTGTCATGATGCAACCTAATTTTTTCACTGAGATTAAAGTTGGCAGTTCAAAAGCAGATAGTCTGTGAAAGTTCTCCTTATGTGTGAAATGCAGTTGGGCTTTTTGGAATTAATTTTTGTGAAATCTCAGCCTAAACTACGCTTTTATTTGTATTGAGTGTTTAGGTTAGGCTTTAAGTTAGTCATCAGAAGTGGTGATGTGGTAAGTGATTTAGTGTGATAGATAAATTAATGTGAATCATAAGCATTTTAGGTAGTTATACACTCTAGGAAAGGTGACATAAATGAAAGTGAAATGAGTTATTTATGTGAGAAGTTGCTGTTATGTCCAGTGGTGTAGTCAGCTGATAGCAGCATCTATCACATGGTGACCTGGATTTGGAGGAAGATTACCAGACTTGGTTTGCAAGCAAAGCTACATTATCAAATAACATTGTACAGCCCACTATAGTACTTCAGAAAAGACACTAATGATGATTTCCTAATCCTGAGTACTAGTGTCCACTGTTTTTTTTCAAGGTTATTTCATATTTAACTCATTATAACAGGAATAAAAAGTAATGCTTTGGTTAAAGCTCAGTCTTGGAATGATTTTGTTGGCCCTCAGGCTTATTTGGACTCTTAACTTTGATTGCCTGTGTTCAGTCTTAGACCGGAGTGGTTTTGACAATACCATATGTATTTATGTGCACTATGGCTGGTGAATGTTGTATCACTTATTGCTTTATGCAATACAACAAATTTCTGTCATCAAAATTAAGGATTTCAAACAAACTAATAATTCTGAACTTCAAAAAAGAGTTGGTTTTGTTGAGAGGTTTGAGGGGGTTTGTTTCATGTAATGTAAACATTGGAACACAATTCATTGCATGAAACAGTTAGATTATTATATTTTGATAATATTCAGATTAATATCATGAATTATTTAAAACATATTGTCCAGCCATAATGTGCATTCGTTGTGCTGTGGGAAGGGAATCACATTTTCTTTGTTGAGGTTTTAAAAAGCATTCAGTTTGATCTCAAAAAGTGTGCAGACAGCCTTCATATTTGCTCAAGTTGAAACATGTTTCACATTTGTCCTAATCCTAAAATGTATGACGCCTCTTCATAAACTAAAAGACAGACAGGAGAAGGCCTTAGACACATGCAGTCACACCGCACACAATCAGTATGTGTTATAGAAATTGTTCATATTGTCAGTCAGCAAACTCATCAATTGGCTGTTTGTGCCTAAAACAGAAGATATTGCAACAACAAACGCAGGACTGTGAGCAAAGTGAGTTTAAAGCTCACCTCATGTTTCTGACACAGCTGTGCTCATGGGATGAGTTATATTGGATGGGTTATATTGGAATGAGATACACTACATGGTCAAAAGTATGTGGACACCAAACATTAATCCCATATGTGATAGTTGAACATTCATTCCAAAACCACGAGCATTCATCTGCTGCAGATGTTGGAACCTGGCTGCAGCCACCAGAGCATTAATGAGGTCCAGCCTGATGATGTCTGGCTCACAGTCAGTGTTCCAGTTCATCCTAAAGGTGTTGGATGGGGTTGAGGTCAGGGCTTTGTGCAGGTCAGTCAAGTTCTTACACATTAAACTGGGAAAAGCATTTCTTTATGGAGCTGGATGGGGAGTCTTAATGGAAACACACTGCAGTCTAAAATGTCCTTGTTTGCTGTAGCATTAAGACTTCCCTTCATAGGAGCTACAGGGCCATGCCATCCATGCTCCAGGCAAAGTCCCTTCCCCTTTGGTCCCACCACACATCGTCCATATCACACATACACTAGTAAACCTGTAAAGCCTTCAGCCTGGTCCCTGCTTCCTGCTTACTCTGTTCTCTCTGCAGTTCTTTTTCAACAGTGACAGCACAGAACTGGTCTTGGCTGGAGCCGGAGCTCTAGTTTTCTGTGGCTTCATCATCTATGACACCAGCCTGCTGATGAAGCAGCTCTCCCCTGAGGAGCACATCTTGGCTTCCATAAACCTCTACTTGGACATCGTCAATCTCTTCCTGCACATCCTGCGTCTCCTCGATTCAATGAAGAAGCACTGAAAGCTGCAGCACCACTGCAAATTGCTTGGTTGTAAAAGAATCATCAATGTAAAAATACCTGTTTGTCCTTGGTGAACTATCTTCATGGACAGCTGCGCTACTTGCTTTCTTTTTCACAGCAGATATTTCACTTGTCATAGAAGGAAAGCACAGGTGTTACTAATATTGGCTCTGTTCTATTTAAATGTCCCAGTAGACACTGAATTGAGTCAACATGCACAATATGAGGACCCCAAAACCCAAGAAGCCAGATGGAGTTCGGCCATTAGTAATTTAATTTAATTATACCTGTGCTTTCCCTACTGTGACATTACAAAATGTCTTCCATGACAAAGGCCTATTTCTGTTTTTCACCTAACTAGCTTTTTAGATGATTGTGCTTTTGTAATATGTTAAGTAGATTTATATCAGTGCAGTTTTGTTCTAAAAACCAAAATGTACAGATCATATTGTGTGCCAGCTTAGTAACTTATAGATGCACTACCTAATTTTATATAGAGCGTTCAAGGGATACTGTGTATACATGTAGACGCTATCACTAGTGTGATGCAGCTAAATATCCCTGTTGTCTAGATGCAGGTGACCATGATGAAGAAATGAGTCTTTTCCAAAAACACTGTCCAGGGCTTTAATGCAGGTTCAGCAGAACATGGGCTACGAACATGGGAACATGGGATTTGGTATCTGGAAAGACACAAAAATGATTAATCAATATTATGTGATGAAGGAATATTAGAACAGTAAGGTTCTGGTGTTTCTGCATCACAATACTGTAGAATGGGTAGAGTGGTGAAATGTAGCATTAGCTGGCTTATGCTGCCAACTATTGGCTTACATTGATGCAAGATAAATGGGAGAAAACGGTAAATACTGATAGAATAATCACAAATTAGTCCAAAGACAGCATTGAACAAATAATCCCTTAGGTATGAACAATAAATACGGCATATTTACCACACCAAACGGTCCAGTACTTAGAGAAAATATTAGCAACTTATCATTACTACTTAAACTAGCACCTCAACTAATTGTAGCTCACTTTTTTGTTGTCATGGTGTGAGAAAGACTGTCCTCTACACAGCTGCCATATTTGTAAACACATTTTTTTCTCTGTTTCAGTCCTCCGTTCAGTAACAAAGATATTTCAGAATGGCCTTCAGTGTGTGTAAATCTCAGAACACTAGCTTGGTATTTCAGTGTACATGGGGGGGAACTGAGTTTTTGCAAAATGATGACATAAGCTGCCCAGTCGACTGTGTGGCAGTGAAGTAAAGAAGGATGATTTGTTGCCTCTATCTAACTTTTTTCTGCAATTGATCATTTTAAATGTTACTATAGTTGAACACTCAGCAAAGCTGTTGTCATTAATCTGTTTTTATGTTGATTTTATTAGATGACATCACTATCATAGAATTTTATCACAGCTGTACAGCAGCTTGAATGATGGTTAACAGATAGTATTCATGAGGCACAATTATATCACTATTTTATATGTGTTTCATTGTCTGACAACAGAAACAGGAAGAACAACTTAATGGTGAATTAAGCAGCATGAAACACTGACAGTGATCACAGAGAGCAGGAGGATAGGTTTAACAGGCTGACAGAGTAACCGCCTGTGTCCGTAGCTGCTCAGTCAGTTGTGTGGCACCAAAGTGAAGATGACATCTCAACTTTCACTGTGATCATGCGTTTTAAATGTTGATATAGCCGATTACACGTGATCTGTATTTGTTCATTTTGTCAGACCACGTTGTGACCATAAAATTGTGATTTGCTCTGCTAGGCTGTCTCACGCCTTACAAGGTGTTAGCTGTGATGCAGTTTTGTCATTTGCCAAATTAAAATAGAGCGAAGAAGAAGAGATTCTAGCCGATGCAATTGATTTTCATACAAAAACAATGTTTGAAAATTGTTTGGCGTAGTGTTCATGTAGTCTCAGCCAGTCAGAGAGAGTTGCATGAGAGTGCTACATCACAGTGCTAATCCTGTTAGTTTTCTCAATGGAGAGAGGTGTTTTCCCTGCCAGGCCCACTTTACATACACACAGAGTGTGCTTTTCAAAATACAGTTGAGATTTACATTACCAGAGAGCTGCGAGGACGCTGTATGATATTGGGGACTATTGGATGCTATAATAAATTTAGAGAATGTATTTTTTAAAGTATATTTTCCCATCAGTATCTCTCAGTAGTGTTTTAGACCCTTCTGTCTATCATTCCACTTATTTACTCTCAAGCTAAATTTGTCATTGAATGTTTTCAGTGTTGTCACAAATAACTTTACAAGTTAATATCAAGTGCAAGATTCAAGTGCATGCCTGGCTTTCTTAATATCTGTGATTGTACATATTTTTATTGTGTAAATGTAACAGTGAACCATTTTTGGTATTGAGAGCTGAAAGTCTGAAATATGTGAAAATGAAAGAATCAGAATGCTTTATAGAAATACTGTGTCATTATCTACTGAGGAATCTCAAGCATCTGTTTGGGGACGTGTGTACATTATATTAAACCTGCAGTGTGGAACTTTTGCATATAAATGAATGTTACATTCAAGCCCTTGCCAAACGAGTTCACACAATGCTGATTAAGCCTATCATCGCCAGATAAATCTCTCTGTATTTCACAGTATACCAGAGTTTCTAATCTGGTGTCAGGTTTGACATTCACATGCTGGCCGGATGAATGCAGACCTCTGTTGGCCAAGCTGGCTAACTTCCAATAAGCTCTCTGCTAACTTGCATGGGGATAAAATGATTTAATTGTGCGACTCTTCTTCTAGACTTTCCAAATATTATCAGACTGAATGAATGAAATTCATTGCCTCAATTTTTCTTTATGAATGATTTAATTAAAAAAACAGTTTGCAATGTATATTTTGTTTTAAAAACTATAGTTATGCATTTCTAAAATGAGATGAAATTGACAAGAGTTTAAATTCTTCATAAGGTTGTCACAGTCATGTGGAAATAAAGATTGCCATATTTTCCTAATGGAAAAAGTATGGGGGGAAAAGTATCAGTATTTTTGGATCTATCAGTTTGTCCCTCATTTTGACCTGTTTTTGTGTTTGTTTGTTGGTGTTCTGCTGGAATTTTTCTTGCTATTAGGTATACATAACAAGTTAAAAGAACAAACAAAACTAGTTTGTCTCACAATCCTGAGAAGGATTACTTCATTTGGACAGGAAGTTTATCTATACTGCCATCTGGGTATCACACACAAATTCTAAAGCTATTATTTGTTGTTGCATTTAGATCCATTGTATGAAAGACAGAGTACCTTTTATGCTAAGTTAAAAAGAACAAGGGTAATATTCTGTCTTTTGTAAGTACCTGAGAACATGTACAGACTTTTTTCCACAGATGTTGATGTACTTTAGCTTCATCATTTTTTATATTCATACAGTTGTTTGGCAACAGGAGGTGTGAAGAGGTGTCAATAACCATACCTTGTTGAGATATAAATTACAGAAAGAATTGGAGGTGACAGACAGGCTTTTTAATATTATGGGCAATGCTAAGAACCTTATTAGGCGTGTCATCAATGCCTTTTCACCCATTGATATAATGGCAAATTTGAAAAGAAAATACTCTGGCTGGAGAGCAACAAAAACTCGGACAATATCCTAACAATAGCAAAATATTTTTGTTTTGACATTTTGACCACTTACATCTTTAGAAAATCCAAAGAAGGACCACAAATTACTTTATTTTCCCTTTCCTCAAAACTGACCAAGGCTTTATTGTCATTTTAATACACTGATGCCTAAAAAATTTCTCTTTATAGTAAAGTGCCAATCGATATCTAATCTATCAATATTTTATGACATGCCTAATATGTATCTTTATCTATAAAAGTAAAAAGCACTTTTTTCTGGAATTTTCAGATATTGTCTTGAGAGAGTAATGTTTGTGTTTGAACACTCTCTTAACCCAACCGGCCAAGGTAGATGGCCGTCCACCTGCTTGAGGTTTCTTCCTGTTAAAGGCTCTGCTCTGAACGCTCAGTTTCCAACGTTTTTTTTTTACTTTCGGCCTGAGCTGACGTCAGTTTGTGACAGATTTCTTTATATGGACATCTGCTACATGCACTGCACGTGAGTTTGCTGCTCCGCTTCGGGAGTAGTTACGCCAAGCCACGACGCCATTACACAGCACAGCAAAGTAAAATAAGTCGTTAACCTGTTGGAGGTGTGCTGGTTGTCAGCAGCTCTTCATAAAACATCTCACTGTGGCTGTTTCTGCTTGTACTATTCCTCCCTGCATTATTTCTAATTGATCCACTGAACAAATAGCTCCGTATGTTGTTGTTTCGACTGGTTTTCTAGCCACTAACCGCTAATGAAGTTCCGCTAATTCAGTGAGGAACACGTTTTTACTTCCTGTAAATTCTTCACAATAAAAGTCTCCTGTTAGTTAGTCATTGAAAAGCTTTTAATTTGAAGCAGTAAAGCAGGAAATGTTTGGTTTGCATTGATGGCAAAGTTACACAACTCTGATACGTAAAGCTGACCAATCAGAATTAGAGAGACAGGAGCTAAAACGGAGTGTAAGAGAAACTGTGTGTACTGAGGGGCTGCATAAGCTAAATAAAGAGTTTTTTGAATTGTGAATCATGCCGAGCTACTCCAGTGGAGTCCCAGAATAAAAATATAGAGCTGAAATGAGCATAATAGGTCCTCTTTAAAGGTTCTATATGTAGGAATCAGAAATTCCTTCTCATTAGTGACATCTGTGGCCATTAAATGAGCTGCAGTCAACAACCTGGTGCTCGTGCTTGCATGCTCGCTCTATTGCAGGTGATGTGTTTTTCCTCGCTTACACTTCTCATTATTACATAAAAGATCTCTGATGTTGTGTTTTGCACTGTTTCAGGAAAGCATCTCTCACTCAAGCTCACACAAGCTGTGGTCAGGGAGCAACACACTGTGGTCAGGGAGCAACACGGTGCGGTTTTGTTGTGAAATGTGTGCCTATTATGACCTTTTGACTACCAAGAAAAAAAGGGGTAAGCTATGTTCTCCTGTCGCTCTGGAGCTTGTTTTCTGCTCCTTTGTTGAGGAAACAATGTTGTTTTAGCTGTGTGTGCGCTTGGGAGTGGGCAACTTGTCATTATGGGGTTGTTTAGTTGTGAAATGTGTAGTGGTTGACAGAGGCAGCTAGCTGTTTCATGAGCTGGAGAGCTAATATCTGCAGGGTGTTTCTAGGTGGATAACACCGTTTTTGTTGTGTTGTTATCCCAGTCATTTGTTGACGTTGGCGGGAGAGAGGCAAGACACACGGGAGCGCACAAAAACATCACCTCTGTTGGATTTTCATGGAAAATCCGGTCCGGGTCTTTCACACAGCAATCAGTCCACAGGCTGTTACAGACAACCAAGAAAGTCAGGGAAGGTCTAATTTTTTACATTACATTACTACCCATTCACTCATTGGCAATAAAAAACAATTAATACATTGCATATAGAACTTTTAAGGCATATGTCACAAAAATTACAACCAATGTTTTGTTTCTAAACATGATTAAAACCTAATTTGACTATGACTAATTTGACTATGTACAATGTATTTTCCCCCTTCTTTTTTCCTACTTGTAGACCCATCGGGGGGACATTTCCTACATTCACTCACATATGGCAAGAATGAATTCCTGCCAATTGGTGCCTGCTACAGGTGTTAATTAATTACTTTTTAAAAAAATTAAAAGTCAGAGAATTGAATCTCCTGAATCAAGGCAGATAATAAAAGACAAGTAATTAAGGAATTTACAAAATATACTGTATCATTTCATCTGAATGTTAATACAATCAGCTATTTTGTAAAGGGAAGTCAACTGAACTCATTTTGAAATCAGGCTGCAACAGTAAAAAGTAGAATGCATTAAGGGTTATGAAAACTTTTAAGTCAGTGAATCATACCAGTTGTTGACATAGTATTCCTTTTTTCCAACTGCTTTCACTCTCAAGACATTGCTTTTTCCAAACTGAGATTGGCTGAACTAGTGTCCAAAGTGGAAGAACTCCCTCTAGATGTCCCCAGTTTCCTAAGATGGCAGTTATCAATCGCTCCCCCATTACCTCTCCTACCTCCTCTAAAACACTTGACCTAGTTGGAAGAAGTTGAGCAGATTCTTCAGAGTGAAGATATGTGTGATGGTGATTTAAATTTTAAGTTTTTTAAGAAAAGCAAGTTTTTCATTCACCACACATATCTACAAGACATATATTGTTTTAAATACTGGAAAAGTATGCAGGAAAAATATGTTCCCATGTACATGCATCGCATTTTTTGTAACCTATTCATGCTCTATGGAAATATGTCCCTGACCCCCTTCTAGGTGGGCCATTTGCCACTGTGGGAGGAGCATCAGTTGAGGCGCGGCTTAGAGGATGCTGGCCTGTACTCCAGCTAACAAGCTGGCCTCTCAGATGAACTTGGCAGGGAAGAAACTAAAAGATGCACGTAAAGGAAAATTGCATTCAGAGACACCAGGCTCAAGATGTGCATGTTTGGTAAGTTACTGTTGGTAGAGAATGAAGAAAACTTTTAAAATGACAATTACAGTGCAATTTCAGTTTTGGCTATTTCTTAAAATATTTCCTATCCCATAAATTAGAGCAATAGAACAATTTTTGGTCTGCTGGAAAGTGGACCCTATACATCACTGTGTCAGTCTGTCAGCAGTTAGGTCCAGAGTGATATATCTAAAAATCTATTTGGTGGATTGCAATGCAATTTTGTGTAAACATTAATGTTGCCCACAGGGTGAATCCTGTCAATTTTGGTGACCCTATGACCTTCCCTCTAGTGCCCATGGAACACTGTTTGGGCCCCATATCAAGTGCCATATCTAAAGAAATGTACTAGCCAGAGACATGGAACCAAGTCCTATGGGGGATTGGGTTTTTTTAATCTGCTCACTTTGCTTTTCCTTTCAATCCTCCAGTGTGTCTGTAGGTCCTTAAAAGGAAAATACCTCTTTTAAGCTAAGTAATTAAATTGTCTTGACATAAGGGGGGGTTAACGTCAACATAAACATTTTATCAAATTTCAAGTTGCGCTTAATTTTGCGGTAAATTAATAACACATAATTGGTCACATTTCCAAATTTTTAGGACCCACCCTCTGTCAATCACAACTTGGTCATGCCAACAGACAAACCAAAACAAGACCCTTTGCCAGATTTAGACCATACTTAAATTGAAAATAAGCTACATATTACATACAGTGTATTCAGAAAGTATTCAGACCCCTTCACTTTTTTCATATTTTGTTATATTGCAGCCTTATGCTAAAATCGTTAAAAATCATTTTTCCTTCATCAATCTATATCAATCTATACTCAATACCTGATAATGACAAATCGAAAACAAAATTTTAGATTTTTTTTGCAAATAAATTAAAAGGGAAAAACTCAAGTATTCAGACCCTTTGCTATGACACTTGAAATTTACCTTAGGTGTCTTCCGTTTTTCTTGATCATCTTTGAGATGTTTCTACACCTTGATTGGAGTCCACCTGTGGTAAATTCAATTGATTGGACATGATTTGGAAAGGCAAACGCCTGTCTATATAAAGTCTCACAGATGAAAGTGTATATCAGAGCAAAAACCAAGCCATGAGGTCAAAGGAACTGCCTGCAGAGCTCAGACGGGATTGTGTCAAGGCACAGATTTGGGAAAGGCTATAAAAAAATTCTGCTTCATTGAAGGTTCCCAAGAGCACAGTGGCCTCCATAATTCTTAAATGGAAGAAGTTTGGAATAACCAGGACTCTTCCTAGAGCTGGCCGTCCGGCCAAACTGAGCAATCGGGGGAGAAGGGCCTTGGAAAGAGAGGTGACCAAGAATCCGATGGTCACTCTGGCTGAGCTCCAGAGATCCTGTGTGGAGAAGCCTCTCCTCGGTGAAAGGCACAGGAAAGCCTGCTTGGAATTTGCAAAAAAGCACCTAAAGGACTCTCAGATTGTGAGAAACAAGATTCTCTGGTCTGCCGAAACCAAGATCGAACTGTTTGGCCTCAATTCTAAGCGTCATGTCTGGAGAAAACCAGGCACCGCTCATCACCTGCCCTATACCATCCCAACAGTGAAGTATGGTGGTGGTAGCATCATGCTGTGGCAGTGTTTTTCAGCGGCAGGGACTGGGGGACTGGTCAGGGTTGAGGGAAAGCTGAACGGAGCAAAGTACATAGATATCCTTAATGAAAACCTGGTCCAGAGCGCTCAGGAATTCAGACTGGGCTGAAGGTTCACCTTCAAACAGGACAATAACCCTAAGCACACAGCCAAGACAAAACAGGAGTGGCTTAGGGACAACACTGTGAATGTCCTTGAGTGGACAGAGCCCCCAATCAAATATCTCTGGAGAGACCTGAAAATGGCTGTCCACCAACAGTCCCCAACCAACCTGACAGTGCTTGAGAGGATCTTCAGAGAAGAATGACAGAAAATCCCCAAATCCAGGTGTGCAAAGCTTGTCGCATCATACCCAAGAAGACTTGGGCTGTAACCGCTGCCAAAGATGCTTCAACTAAGTACTGAGTAAAGGATCTGAATACTTATGTCAATGTCATATTTCAATTTTTCCTTTTTAATAAATTTGCAAAAAATTCTAAAATTCTGTCTCCAAAAATTCTGGCGCTTTGAGAGATTGCAGAGATGATGGCTACAGTTTCATGGGCCTTACACTTCTTAATAATATTGGCAAAAGTGGTCACAGGAACATCAAGCTCTTTGAAGATGGTCTTGTAACCTTTACGTTGACCATGCTTGGCTATTACCATTTTTTCTAATGTCTTCAGACCACTCTCTAGTTTTACTGTAGTTTTCCATGTTCAATGTGATGCAAAACAGCAGAGTGAGTAGTTTTCTCCTTTTAAACTGGCTGCATGAGTGATTATAAGATTGAAATTGAAATACACTACCCCTGAAATCTTAAATAAAGATAATATAATATTTCAACTTGCTCCCCATATCTTTACAGTATACATGGGATGAGTAGTGGTGTAATATAAAATGATTCTGTAGTGGGAGCATTATTTAATAGAGGATATTGGTCTATCGAAATAAAAATTTTAACTAAAGATATGATAATAAAGTATCAAAAGATGCTCCCCATATTCTTACAGTATACTTACCCCTGTTTGTAATCAAAAAACATAAATAAAGATGTCATAATGGTGTGAGTTATACCTTTATGGAATATACACAATTGGAAACAGAAACACATAAGGTAGCATTTGTCGATAGGGTAGCATACATCATCAGAACACTGGTTCCACCAATTCCCCACAAGTGTGATGGCGAAGAACCATTGGATCAGATATAAAAGGTAATAATGTTACTTGTTTTTAAAAAATGTGAGTTTGTGATCCAGTTACATTCACATTGCTAACATTATGCTAATATTACATGGGTTAGTCACAGCTGCATAGGATAAGCAACTAGCTAGGTATGTTAGTAACTTGGCTTAACCATGTACCTGTGGGAAAAAAGTTGTGTTTATCTCCCAATGTGGGAGGACAGAAGTAGAAGTAAAAGTACTGCATTCAAAGTAGGTCCGTGCATGAAGTATAAGTCATTTGCAGTTGTTCACGTTGTATAATGAAAACCCCAATTTTTCAGGGTATATCCAGATTTCATTGTCTTAAGAAGTACAATACAATTCAGCACACTAATGTCTCCGCTTATTCCATTATCCAACTTATACAAAGAAAATTGAAACAGGAAGTCGGGAGCCGGAAGCAGAGACAGCTTGCCTTCATAGTAAAAGTCGCGCGTTTTGAACATGGATGTATAATAAGAGCTGGATAGGATGCTGCCGCTGAGCCTTGCAGCCAATTTTTCCCATTGGCCACTAGCAGTATTGCAGCGAAAAATCCCCCTGTGGCCCAAAAAGTATTTTCCTTATAGACCACCATTTTAAAAAAGATGTTTGTAAAACTGTTGACAGGACACCTCAAACTTATGAACTTTTGATCCATGGAGGTTTTATATTTGTAAAATTTTCCTCGAGCCAAGAAAAGCAATTTAAAAATCTGTGACATCATCACAATGTAAAGTCTATGGGCCGAGCAGGAACTTGCGGGCGGGGCTAGCGGGGGAAACATTACTGCACATATTCAGCAGGCCGCACAACGCAGCCTGCAGAAGCAAACCCGGAAGCTAGAAACTTTTTGTGGCGTGTGTGCCAGCCGAGTAATTCCTATAGGACTGAATGGGCGCCATTTTTAGTCCAGTATCCAAATTGGGGAGGACAGGAGGAAAACCAACATGGAATCTTACAACAAACCGCATCAAACTATATCATTGTCCCACCTGATGAAATCGGAGGGGTGGGGGGCAATTTTATATGCCAATAAAACAATTTGCTTGAGTGGTGAAAAGGCTGCTTCTTTAAAGACATTTAGCATATACATATTGTCTCTAAACAAAGTGCTCATTTTTGAAGCACGGAAAGGGTAAAGCAAGTCTGAACTTGGGCTCTTTTGCCACATTTCACTTCCAGTAAGTTAAATTCTGCCAGCCTTAGCCTTCTACCAGAACAACTTACTGTAATGAATCTTGAAAAATCAGGGTGAGACTGCCAGTATTAGTAGATCACTTCATAACATACCTGACATTATCAATAAACACATCATTCACCTGAATGACTAATCCTTTAAGTGCGTAGTATGCACACTTAGTGATGTTGCATTCAGGATTATGCGAAATAAAGCAGAGTTTTGGAAACATTAAGTCTTACATCCAAACAAAGGTTGCAAATTATAGTCACTGTTAAGTTCCTCAAATTTCATGAAACTATATCAGCACATTCCCTTTGTCACTATCTATAGGATGGTGAAATAACAAAATACTAAAGTAGTGACTGTAATGAGCCACTGGAGTGCTTAGCCTGTAAGCAGGAAAAAGTGGATGAAAATTTCAACAACAAAAAGATAGTATAAATTTTATTTATTTGGAAAAAGACAAAGGTCATATGACAAAAAAAGATGATGAAGAATCAATACATCTGTACATCAACTGTGCAAAGATTAACCATCTCTTATAATAATCCACTACATTAAAAGACGGGGTTTAAATTCAATTTAATTCATTTTCAGTATTTGTTGACATTGTCAGAAAGGTGATAATTCTACTTTTTACACAAGGTTGTAGTGGGTGGTGGGGGTGTGCTGGAGTGCATTATATTGAAAAGAGTTCTTAATATTTTGTCTACCGCCTAAAGGTGGACAGAATATGTATAGACTTTGTAGAATTATTATGAACTATTACTATTGCATTAGATTGCACAGGTGTTCCTAATAAAGTACTTGGTGAGTGTATGTTTCCCTGTGAAAGACAGTCTTGGTAGGTACAGTTAGGGACTCAGACCCCAGACATGAAACCCCAGCAAAAGCATTCGAGGTGAGCGACACTCCATCCACAGCTGCCTTCCCTGGTGTCTCACAAGCTCTCTACTCTGGTCCTCTGGAAACTCTGTAATAAAAGAAAATGTTTTGTTAAGTTTAAAACAGATGTCTTAAATTCAGTGTGAATCTGTTAACTTAAACTTTTACTACACATACCTCCATGCCCCTGAGTGCTGGTACGTCTTGCCAGCCTGTGACAGGTGATCAAAGTAAAGGAAGCCAGTGTGGTGGTGCGAGTGAGTAGACCTGAAAAACATTGAGGCAAAATTCCCTGAAAAACTCCCAACATATTGTTTGTCTATTCTAGTAGAGCCACATATGTAATGCTAAGTTGTGCACCAGCAAATGTTTAATAAGGGAACTGTAATACGACTGCTAAAACTGTTCAAGAAAGACTATTTTCACCATTACACATATTTATTAGTTCTGTTGTAATTTATCTGTACTTTCAGCACATTGGCTTTGAAATGAAACCATGACTATGAGGTTAATCTTTCCTCTTTATCTTGATGAGATGAATAGATAAACAGTGTAGGAATTGTAGCTTTAGTTTTTAGTTGTAACTTAAGTCCTCCAATTCTAGCAGACCAAAGATCATTTGGCCAATTAAAACAAACCATATCATGATATCTAACATTTGGTGTCAAACTGTTTTCAGTCATTGACTGTCTGAAGTCTGTGATCCCAGAGGACACTTCTATCTCCCTTGGTGATTCTATGTCCGACCTGAATTATATACTGGACTTTTGCCTTTGGTCTGATTTTCGGCGAGTGACACACCTGCTCAGCTGGACTGAGGTCAAGTGATGACAATGCCAGTGTGTTACACATCTTAAATATGAATGCTCACCTTTATGACTATTTAAAAATGACAATAGAAGTGACAAAGTGACAAATTTGCCACCGGGCTTACATTTAGGATAGCCTATTTAATTTATGTTCAGTGATGTTAGCTGAGCTGACACATCACATGACAAGACAAAGTTACAAAAGAAAATTCTACATTTCTAACTAGTTAAATAGCTCTTTCATACCTCTGATCTGTTATTCTCTAATCTCTTATCACAGCCAGCAGCGGGTAACAGAAGCACCGTTGTTGAATGCACAAACATAATTTTACTGGACTTCAACGAGACTGAAGTTGGCATCCGATTCACAGCCTCCTATTGGAATTTCCCGGTCCACCTTAAAAGTGGCATAGCTCCTGTAGATGGCGTTGTCATTTTCAAGCTAGGACATGAAGTGAATAATGTAACAAATAGTGGGGAAATTAAATGAGGATGATTAGTAGACTGAAATTGTCCTAAATTTTGATCATTTTAACTGTAGCATATTTTTCTCATTGTCCTTACTCATGGTAAACTGATTTTCAGTCTTATTGCTATTTCTGCCTATTTGCTGTGGGCTTACCTGCTCAGTATTAAAAAGCCTAAACAAACTAATACTCCAGTATGACAGGTATATCACAGGGTATCGTGATCTTGAGTTTTATTAATTTTTGCTGTGGTATTTTTGTTTCTTATTGATCTCAATCCCTTTATTATATTTGTGAAAACTAAAAAAGGGTGATTTCACTGTTTTTTTCCCATCCAGATCACATTAGACAAGGTCCATATCAAAAACCTATACTTTGATTTGTCAAATCTGGACTAGATTAACATGGAGACTCCAGGGACAGGGAAATTAAAACACAATGTCAGATTTGTGAAACCTTTATTCTATTTGTGAAAATGCAAAAAAGGGCGATTTCACTGCTTTTCTCCCATCCAGACCACGTTAACCTAGGTCCAGATCAGAAACCACTATACTTAGAACTGTCAAATCTGGACTAGATTAACATGGAGAGGCTAAAGTGTCTTAAAAACACAATTTCTGATTTGTGAAACCTTTCCTCTATTTGTGAAAATGCAAAAAAGGACGATTTCACTGCTTTTCTCCCATTCAGACCACATTAGACTAGGTCCAGATCAGAAACCACTATACTTAGACCTGTCAAATCTGGACTAGATTAACATGGAGATTCCATCTCTCCATTTCATTTCTGACTGCCTGACTCCTTATCACTTCAAAACAAAAGTAGAAAAGTTATTTTTACCTTTTTCAAAACAATAAAAACATCTTAATAGATTGGTCAATTGGTTAATTTCCTCTTCAAATTTTTACTTCAACAAAATTACCGTTGTTCTCTCACCTTTCCTCTAATTGGCCATGGTCAGCCTCACTCACTGCTTCTGCCAATGTTAGTCTCCTCACTTTTGCCAAAGCCTTTACCGTGGCCTGTGTTACAAGTACCATAATTCAGCCATTCGTGTGCTTGTTCTTCATTGATCTATATCTATCTATCTATCTATCTATCTATCTATCTATCTATCTATCTATCTATCTCTCTCTCTCTGTCTCTCTCTCTCTCTCTCTCTCTCTATATATATATATATATATATAATATGAAGACATTTTTATAAAGAGCTTTCTTTCAATACTTTGTTACAGTTATTCAACATTTGATTGACTGTCCACTAACATTTTCCATCATTTCAGACCCTGCTATTCTCCTCCTGCCCACCAGTTGTCCTTATTGTGTTCCTACTTTTTCCATTCACCTGACCTTGCACCTGCCTGCAGACTCGATCCTCATTACCCCATTATCCAAAATGTTTATACTGTAGACCTGCACAGTACCCTAGTCATTAGCCACAGTGTGTATCATGTCTTCCAATCATAACGTTGCAGCCCTTTTTTTGCATGAGTCTACGCTAGTTATTTTTTGCTTTTTCCTGCCTGCCTTATCTTGACTGCCTTAACTTTTTATTGCTTTGTGAAGCACTTTGTAACATTTGTTTTTAAAAGATCTATATAAACAAATAAATACATTATCATTATTATTATTATTATTATTATTAACGCTTTACCTGTTTAACCTGTTGGTGTCCTGTGTTGTGCCTGCTGACAAAGTAAATTCTTTTCATAATGATCCTGCTTTTTGAGTCTGTGAGTGTGCTTTTGTGTCAAAAGTATTTCTCAGTTTCCTATCCTTTTACCGTCACTATTGCTTGAAAGTACTTCTACAACTTTTGGTTGCATTCCTAATATAACTAATACTATTACTAATGTTTCAAGTACCTATGGAGCCCTTTAACTACTACTAAAACCTCCATATGTAACTCAGTCTTTATTTCTTACTGTCTGGCCCACTTACATTCTGTACATTTCTGTCTATCTTACTTACTTTTTTCCTTTTTTTCCATCCTTTTTTCTATCTCCTCTCTTCCCTATTCCTGCGTTTCTCATAGTCATATGCATAGCTTCCACCCTGTCCCTATTGTTCTTTATCTGTCATTCTACTTTTCCTTTTATATTTCCCTTTCCCTTCTAATTTCTTTTATTTTTCCCACCAATTCTCTGTGCTTTTCCTGTTTACTTGTCTTTAACTATTATTTCTCACTGCATTTCATTCACTCTTTGTCCTTCCTTCTTCTCTCTCTTTTTTCTTCTGCCCCTCCTTTCCATCTACCCCTCACAATTTTGTGATATTATATCCTTTCTGCCCCCTATAGAAAACACATGCAAGATTTAGTGGATCAGATTTGTTTACAATGTATGCCACGTACCAGGCACAACCAACCTGACCTGAAACTAAGTTTTTCTCAAATTAAATTTCCACAATTTATTCCAACTCTTGCAATTACACAACAAAAAACACTTCATACATATGGACACCATCAACTATTTCTATAGGCCAAGTCTATCTATACTGTATCTATATTTCTGTTATTCCTTGCAGGAAGATAGAATTCTATCATGCAGAGTTTATAGATCATCATAATCTCAACCTCACACCCAACCCTGACACACCTTACTCCAGTGACTGAAGTTTTGCATATTTGCACCTTGCAGCCAATCTCATGTCCTGCTACTTATGCTGCATTCAGGCAATGTCGACAGAATGGATAGAACAGGAGAAAAACTATTCCAAGGTGATTAGCCCTACTGCTAACCTCTTAGTCACACCAGATTAACAGCCTAAATTAGCTGTTTTTGTTGTGTTACGTATTTGTTGTAGTTTGTTACCAACTGAAACCAGATAAAACCAGTGTACGGCTGCTAGAAAATAATCTGAATCCATTGAATTAGTGTTATACTGAGTTTTATTTGGATGTAACTGCCAAGTGGAGGTGCATTTGCAACAATTCTGCCAATAGACTGCTGACATTGTATAGATAGTATAGGTTTTTGATATGCAGTGAAATCACTCTTTTTTAGTTTTCACAAATTTAATAAAGGGATTGAGATCAATAAGAAACAAAAATGCTACAGCAAAAATTAATAAAACTAAGGATTACGATACCCTGTGATATACCTGTCACACTGGAGTATTAGTTTGTTTAGACTTTTTAATACTGAGCAGGTAAGCTGTGCAAATAGGCAGAAATAGCAATAAGACTGAAAATCAGTTTACGAGTATCCAATCCAATCCAATCCACTTTATTTATATAGCACGATTTTAACAAACACAAGGTTTCCAAAGTGCTGCACAGCAAGATAAAAAACACAATAAATAGCACAACAGTACACAATAAAACGATGAAGGACACAATAGGATAAAAGTAATAAAATAAGATAAAATCAAATAAAAAAAGATAAAAACAAATGAGATCAAATCAAATAAGATAAAATCAAATAAAATAGGATAAAAACAAATTTTATTTTTATATTTAATTTGTTAAATAAATAAAATAAAATAAATAAAGTTCACTGCTTACTGAGTAAGGGCAATAAGAAAAATATGCTACAGTTAAAATGATCAAAATTTAGGACAATTTCAGTCTACTAATCACACACTGCTTGCGTGTCCAGATGGTAAAGTAGCAGGTGGTCTAGAGATATGAAGCTGCCCCTATACTTGGTGCCAGTAGTGGTGATCCTTCTTCAGGTGATAGGTGCCACCTTCCCCCTGATGAAGGTAGGACTTCTACTGCACTGCTTCCTCAACAGTATGGTCCCTCCACTGGAATGGGCACTTCACCTCAATGATGTCTGTCTCTCCAACCAGACCATCGGGGGAGGCACCCACAAAGTCAGCCAGCCACAAACCAGACCCTCTGACCATCATGCGCATGGCTTATTCAAATGCCTTGATCCATTCCTGCTCATTAAATATACCCCACTCTACAGCCAGTACTCCATGCAGGTCCTGATTTCCACAGAGCTTGGAAATTAGGGAAGGGGTGACACTTCGCCATCAGCACACTTCCAAAGTTGCTTGCTGTTAGCCAACCTTTCTCAGAGCATGCCAGAGGTGATTGTCTTTCTGCCCCAGTGTTACTGTCTGGATGGCCATTATCTGCTCCACTGACATCTTCATAGCCTCAAGGATGCCATCACTGCCCAGGTGTTTGTGGTTGGCTATTATGCAGTCAGTGGAGAGGTGAAGCAGAGGTTCCTGCAGGGTTCCAGGCTCAGGAGTAAGCAGCCAGGAAATCCCAGTAAACCAGCTGAAACCTGATTGAGCAGCAACTTACGGTCAGGAAGTTGAGTGGATGACTCCAGAGTCACCAGTGCATATCATTAAAGAGGAAAAGAAATACTTTTAAAAAAATCTCACTCACAGCCTGTTCAACACAATGAATAGCATTTGATGTGATTGGACTTACAAAAGAATACAATAATCAATACATTATCAATAAACAACAACACAACCAAAGTGATCTTATTTATGTATGTAGTGTGTGAACATGAATATTGGGAAGGGGCATACTGCTCTTCCTAATTACTTTTCTTATTGTTTATATTATACCATTATGATAGTATACTATAATAGTTTTCATATTTATACTTTTCTTATTGTTCTTCTTCACTCACTTTTTAAACACCTAAATTAGCTAGTGTTAGCTATCTTCTCTTACACCATTTCATCTTTTTCACCATTTACAGTTCATTTCATCTACAGCTCACTAAACATACTTACAGATCTCTAACTTTCCATAAGTCTTTGTTGTTATCAGCATTAAACTGGGAGCTAGACATGTTTTATATTGTATTTTTTTATATTCACTGCGGCATCATAATGACATGATTAGTGTGACCCATGTAGTTTCATGTAGACCAATGGTTCTCAACCTTTTTTAGGCCAGTGCCCCCCTATCCATTATCCAGGTCCCTTACCGCCCCCCCCCCCCCATCAATTAAAATGTAGGCTAAATGTTGATTATTATTTTGTGTTATATCATTAAAAAAGTATGTCATTAGATGCCAAATTACAGATTTCTTTAATTGGGACAGTTAGAATATCACTATCATTAGTTTCCCAGGGAGCAAAAAAGCCATGTGAATAGAAATTATATTTGAGTGTTAAACAAATGCAACAGTTTGAAATTTGACATTCAAATTTTAATTAGGTCTTGTTATTGATCACAAATAGCAGCCAATCAGAAAGCAGTAATTTGGTGCTGGTGCCAAACAAGAAACATTCATATGAATTGTTCCAACAGAAAGAGAGAAAAGAGCAGCCTACCAAGAACAAAGTCTATGGCTTCTGGAAAAAAACAGAAGGATATGTATCCATAGCTAAGATGTTCAATAGAATACTGGCAGCATTTTTTCTTGTTCTGTGCCATTTTGCTGATATGATCGTTGTTTTGTGATGCTATCCAGCTGATTAAATAGACATACCTGCAGAGGTCTGGCAGATATCATCAAAGAAAATAACCAGGTCAAAGGCTAGGCCCACAAGGGTTCTGATCAGGGGGTTTGGATTTTGGTTTGAAAATGTGATGTTATTCGTCTAAAAACTATGTATTTTCACATTGGACTGTTATCATTTCAGTATTTATTTAAAAAACACACTGTGCCATAAAAAATAATAATCACAAAACATTTGTAAAACAGGCTTATAGTGCATGGATTTGAACAGCGATTTCCTCATCCTTCCATAGTCAGGCTGTAGCCACTAACTAGCTGTAGGGACAGCTATGGTTAAATTTTTATCTTTATCTTATCCGTAGGCCCACACTTATTGGTCCAGTTCTTTATCAATACTCTTATTGGTTCTTTTTAATTACTAAAGAATTGTTGTTTTTTTTAAATTATCTTTTAAAAAAAGAATACATTTAGAACAGTATTAGATTAGATTTCTATTTTTAAAAAAATGTTTCTACAGCAGCAACAGTAATGTTTCCATCAGCAAAGTCACTATAAAAATCCAATGATATCTAACTGGAAAGAAATAAAAAATGTCAGTAAAATAAATAGTATTCCTGATATTAAAATATTGAGTGAAGTTTATAAAGAATGAAGAACACAGTCACTATCAGGCATTCCTCCTGTCTCCTCACCCTGCTGCTGGTTGAGAGGAGGGGCTGGTTTGAGCCAGTAGCTAAGTCTAGGCAGTAGCTAAGTTTACAAGAATTGCCATATTTTAATATACGTTACAAACTAAGCTAAACACAAACATCGACAAATAGAGTAGAGGAGAGGACAAAGAAACTAGCGCAACCAAAGATGACAGCAAAACGCTGTGGAGACTCAGCATAGTTTCCCCGTTTCTATACAGAAAGCAGAGCACATTAAGCAGAGAAGCATCAGCGAGAGCTCCGTGTCTACGCAGGTGGTGTTCAGGTACAATACGAAAAGGGACTTGACATCGCCGTGAAAAACATATGAAAATCCTTAAGTCTAATAATGAATTGTGAAAACGTGCATTCGAATGTAGGACTAAACTGGCATGAACAACAGACGCCTCCCAAGAACACCTAAACGCCCACCTTTCAAAAATATTGCTTCCAGCGCCCCCTGAACGCCCCCTTGGGGGAGGTACCGCAAAACGCTAGACTCACGTAGACTCATGTTAGCCAATGTTAGCTACCAAATTAGCCAGCCTGCAAAGCTCACCACAACCCTGTATGTCTTTCATACTGGCCCTGACAGAACCCACAAGCTGCAACCTCACAAACACTACACTCCAATACATGGCCTGAGTTGAAGTGACCCCCCCCCCCCTCTTTGGACACTTTCGCTATCATCTATAAAAAAAAAACACAGCATGTCAGAGAGGGAAATCATACTTGTTCTGTGGTAAACGTGAGGTAAACGATCGTAAAGTAACGTGGTAGCAGTCGATATGACGTTTACGGATCTTAAACATTTCCATGGCAACAGCGAGCTCCACCAATCAGAGACGTCACTATTACACTTTAGGATTGTGGGTAGTGTAGTACTTCTCCATGACGTCGGGAATAAAACGTGTTTCTTAAAACAAGCTTGATATCGTACGGATTTGTGGCTTCTACAGGAACACATACCATTGTTTCACAATCTCATAGCTCGTGGTAAATCTACCTGGGATGGTTACAACATTATGCCTAATAATCCAAATGCCGATTCAGAATTTATTTTCCCACTTTATCCTCGATTCAGAATATGAATGGGATGTTCACTTCCGGAATCGAGCTCTATATCCCATCCTTCCAGAGCTGATGACAAGACATTGAGGACAAGGAAGGACAAAATACTTTTTTTTTTTTTTTTTTTTTACCATACATTAATAGAGCTGACCAGTAAAAGGCCCAGTATGCGTATTTTTTGATGATTGTTGAAAGACCAACATGATATCTTTGTTTTGCCTTCATTGATATAATTACTTGGCCAGTTCGTCATTTGCAACTTCTTAACTCTGATTTTCATTCATTCATTTACCCATTCCTCATTTTTTGTTGGCCAGTTTGTTTTGTTCAACTTCTTTAGAGTTAAAAAGAAAAATGTAAATGTTTAGAGTAGATAAAAAAATGTAATGTTTAGAATTAAAAAGAAAAATTTATGGTTGCTTATGAAATATATGACATATAAAAATTCATATATATATATATATATATATACACACACACACACACACACACACACACACACACACACACACACACACACACACACACGCCTGTTCTGGGCTTTTTCTTTCTTTATTTCTGGACAGCCAAGTCGCTTCTTTTGGGGTTGCTTCCATAGACCTGGTTGCTTGTTTCTCTCGCGAGATCTGACAATACTGCCTTCTCCTGGAGTTTTGTCCAAGATGGCGTCAACGCAGTTAACGGATGAGGAGCTTTTCTCCGAATTAAAGCGCTTTGGTTTCACTCCAGGCCCAGTTACCGAAAACACTCGACCGGTATATTTGAAGAAACTGAAGAAACTTCGCGAGGAGCAACAGCAGCGGGGCTTTAGACCTGGTAAAACTCGTAGCAGCGGGGCCATCAACAGCACCACTGGCGGCGGCAACACGGCGGGATCAAGGCCAGCCAGCCATGACGTCACGCACCTGAGCTCTAGCAGGAGACCGGGCCGGAAGTCCTCCGTCCTCGGCTTCAGCTCCGACGAGTCTGACGCTGAAACTCCACAGAGAAGAAAAGGCCTCAATCACAGCGGCAGGGCAGACCAAAGCCCCGGTTTTCAACAACAACCGAAGATAAGGCCCGTTACAACACCCGGTGTGGCTGTAAAGAGTCAGCGTGGCGCAGGGAGTACGCTGAATAGCAATAATTCTCCCCCGGGTCCGGACGGACAGAGAAGTGTCTCGCTGGGCTGGGGAATTCGTGCCAGATCCAGACCTGAGGCGGAAGGAAGGAATTACGACGAATCAGGGGACGAGGACGATTGTGAGGGGGAAAAAGAGACGACATCTCGGTCTTTAAATGGTAGCAGAGCGGCTCAGTTGAATACTAGCAAGCTAGCCGGGGATTACTCGGACGAGGAGGAGATTGGGGGCCTTGGTGTTGGAGACCGACAGCGGGATAGGTTGGAGCCTAGACGGAGCCATCCGAAAACGGTGTTCTCATCCCACAGAGTCGTCCGAGGGTCGCAAACGGGGGGTGCAACCGGAGTGGTTAACCCACCCGGGAGTCTAAACATGGTGGGTAGCCGGAGGGAGGAGAAGGAGGAGGACGACGAGGTACAGAGAATGGATTCGGACCGGTCGGGAGGCATGTTGAGACACAACTTTGCCAGGAAGTCCATCTACGTGTCCCTCGCCGAGAACCATGGAGGAGAGTCCGACAAAAACAACCACGTCGACGGCGAGGACGGAGCATCCAAAAGCAGCAACACTAGTAGGTTCAGCATTGGGTTGAGGCCGCGCTTCTCCAACTACAGCAGCCTGTCCCAGACCTACAGGGGCAAACACTCCAACCACACCGCTCCCAACCACTCATACAGCCAGGCAGTGCTGAAGCAGAAGCTGTCTGTCCCGGAGGATGAGCTGCTCCAGCAGTTCAAAAGGGAAGAGGTGGCCTCCTCTGGCAGCTTTAGTGCTCATTACCTGTCCATGTTCCTGCTCACTGCAGCCTGCCTCTTCTTTCTGCTGCTGGGCCTCATGTACATTAGGATGAGGGGCTCTGGATCCTCGGAGGTGGATGGAGTCAGTAAGTATTTGACAAGATATCATATATAAGTTTATCAAAGAGTGTAAAATATGTCTGCTATGAATTTAAAGCAAATGTTTAAGGTAGAATTTCCATGTCAGTGTGGCATGGCGGTGGGGTTTGTGTTTGTATGTTTACTTTTTAAAACAAATTGGCATCCCTCCTCAGTGCTTATTTGATAATAGTTGCAAGAGTGATGTGTTTCATGTAAACAGAGCCTCTGAACACACCATAACTGCTGTGCAGCTTCAACTACAACTACCCATTGTGGCAAGAAAGATTTTCTTTTCTTTTTCAGGCTCAGGGAGATAATTGTGATATTTTCACAATGCAAAAAGAAAATAACTGAATTAAAATGTCAAAAGAATGATTTGGCTGTTATCATTATACATATGTAATGCATAGTAAAAGAACAAACTATGCTATACAACTATGAGCAGTCTCTACTAGATGCTTCAACTAAGCAGAGCTTAAACATACACTTTATCAGTTTCACCACAGGCAGGACAGAAAAGAGAAATCTGTGCACCAAGGCTGCATTCTTACTGTATTGGCCCTGTGTGAATAAACACAGCCTGCATATTCATTTGAATAAGCAGGCTCACTTGTGGAGAGCTGTGGGTGGGGCAACACAGAGTCATCCAGCAAACAAGTTGAATCAGCTCAACTTTTGCGGCAATGTGACATCATCCAACAAGGCGATGCGGATGCCACTGAAATAAGTGCATGTAGATTGCTTTTTAATGTAAACACAGTATTTATACTGAAGACCTCGTGATCAGTGACAAAAATAAAGATGCTGCTGAAATTTCCCAGAGTTTCAAAATCCTGTCTGTATAATAAACTGCTGTGCAGTGTTATGATGCCTGATAAACCTTCACATTCACAGATCTGTTACTCAAACTGGACTTCTTCATGTCTTGCTGGTACCTGCAAGCAACACGCCCCCACCAACGCAGCCCCCTGCATTGTTTTAACACAGGACTGTTGTCTAAGTCATCTGCTCTCACTGTTTGTGTTTTTTGACAAGACATCAGCCTGATATTCCAGACAGATGGCTAACTAGTGCTAGCTACCCAACAGACTGAACAAAGTAGAATCCACACACTTCACAAACCAAGAACAATGCAAAGTCCTGTTTTCAGTCTATCCCTCCTGTAGGTGCAATTGCTAACTTTGCTATGTAAGAGCCAGAGCTAGTTAGCCATCTGAGAGGTACATAATCCATCCTTCTCTAAGAAATATTGGCCCGATTTAGGCTCCAAACATACTCTAGATGATGTTGTTTCTGATGTGTTTGTGATCAAGTAGATTTTTTTCAGCAGTCTCCTTCAGCACTCAGTGCTATTTGCTGGCCTAAACTTTCATCGTTCCACTTCATCCCATAAGGATGAATATAAATGTCAGGACTTCCCTGTACTTTAAGACATGTCCTCAAGTCTTAAGAATCGGCAACTATTTTAGTAATCATACAATTGTCTTAGTCAGTCTTTGAGCAAAATTGCTGAAAATTTGCTGATTTCAGCTTCTTAATTTTTATTCTTTGTCATACATGCTGATTTGGACTGCCAGTCAGACAAAACAAGACATTTGAAGATGTTACCTTTGACTGGGAAATAATTTTTCACTATTTTCTAACATTTTATAGGCAAACAATTAATCGAAAAATAATCAGCAGATTAATTGTTAATGAAAATTAAAGTGAGTTTCAGCCCTACTCAAAAAATTACCCATTATGCAAACAAATATCAACATTACAATGAAAAAATAAAGTAATAATTTTAACTAGTAATAATAGTGCTCCCATAAATGAAATAAAGGCTAAAAAATCAATTCACATAATCATAATCGCGATTCTTATCTTTTACAGTTCTGAACCAGTTCACAAATACCAAAAAAGGACGCACCTGTACATGCACACGGGTGACATGAAACACATTCCTGCCAATGGTTTCTGACTATTCCACTCTGCAGGTGGCGGTAACACACCAAGAAATGCAACAATTCACCAACAAAGGCAAGGAAGCAGACTGCTAGAAAGTAAACATGAATGTAAACAATTCAAGTTTCAAACTATTTAGAAAAAGTGGCTTTGCAAGTGTTTTATGAGGATGGGAATCCATTCAACAGATTTGTTAGACCTCAAAGGTACACACATTGTGTTTTGGTGGGTAACTAAGAATGTAAACAGAAACATTGTTTACAAGCACACGAAAAAGAAGGCAGCTTTAATTGATCAATCATTTGGTATATAGAGCCGCTGTTGAAAGAGAATAAAAATGAGAATGATGTCAAAAAATGTGTGGGAAGTGAAAATATGGGGGGTAATGAAATCATTTCAATGCCCTAAAACCTGATAAGAAGATGCTAATGTGCCAAATGAAATCTATTATTAGTGAAACTTATAAAATAACCTATTCAGCTATACTTTGTTTTGCTCAAGTTGCAAAAAGACAGATTTTCTGGCTAACTCTGAGTGGTGTCAAGCTGTGGTTTGTCCGTCTTTTAAATATAGAGGTGCAAATTATATATTATATTAAAAACACCACAATCTACAACCTCAAACATCACCATGGAAACAACACTTCAAAGACGCGGTGTCAACAATTTGAAATTGTACATTTCACAAAGGTATCTACACAACTGTTGGGTTGCCTTACATTGTACAGGGGTTTCTATTTTGCATTCATTCATTCCTTGTAAATTTTGTGTGTAAACAGTAATCATTCTTCATTTCAGTCAATAATTAATTTTATATGTTGTCTGATGGTAGTGCTCAAAGTGCTTGGCTGATGTGGTGAGGTTTGAAGTGTTGAGCTTCATGTACAGACACTGACTAATGTGTTGAGTGATGTCTGAACTACACTCACATTCCACAGTCTCCAAACATGCAGTCTTATTGCAAAAGACCATTTTTTTCTTTTTCTTTTTGCTTGTGCTTTCACATTTGTGGTGTGTTAAGTTTACTGTGTGTTTTGAATGAGCATGTTGTTGCTATTGTTTCCTGACTATCTCTTTCTCCTTTGTTGTAGTTAAGAGCCACCCTTTTGGCACCGAATTTGACTCCTCTTATGTAAGTAGATATTTTCCTCTGACCCCCTCTTTTGGTTTTGACCGCAGTTAAGATTGTAACAAGATTTTTAGGGCTGTAGTCAACCAAAGAAAATCTTGGTCGACTGAAATCGTACATAATCTTCAACTAATCAATTAGTCGCGGGGAGGTTGGATGTAATGGGACAGAGTGCACAGTGAACTCAGCAGCCACACATTTCTCCGTTCTCTATTTCTCTGTTTTGAATACTCCCCCATTTTCACAGGTGATTTGTTAGTCTGTTCCTCCCGCTGCAGGAAATAATGGATTAATCCTGGAGGGCTACTGATGTAGCACTTTTCTTCTTATGAAAGGAACACGGAGATTATTTCACCAATGAGAATTTGGTCGGATGAGAGCATATCGACCAACTAATCGACCAGTCGACTGGGAGACTACAGCCGTAAAGATTTTGGTTCAATCAATGGAGCTCATGTAGTGCAATGTGTACACTTAACCTGGGACTACATTAGAAGCATGATGGGTGGGCAGTGAGTACCAATTGTATTGCTTGATTGCGAGAGGGTGTTTGAAATATTTTGTCCACTACATTTATATCAATAAGGGTAGACTAAAGACCTGGGTTGGAAAAGCAGTTTACCTAAACTGATACTGAATACCATTAGTGACGCACATTAGCTCACGTCATTCACTAAATCTTGGGGCATATATTGTAATATTTTGCCTCTATAAAGGTTTTCAGTTGGAACTTTTTTCAACTGTCAAACTGCCATAAGAAAGGACTGCAAATAACCTGGTAAATACACAGTTATGTTGTGTATGGAGTGTGTTTATTAACTATTTATTTTTACTGCAGAACAAGACTGAGAAGGACCTAATCCTGAAGCTGCTGCTCAGTCTGCACGACCACCTGGCCCACGTCGCTGGTAGCTATCTACTCTGCACTGCACACAGCTCATTTCTGAAAGTCAAACATGAGTCTGATAGATATACACAATAAACATAATGCTGTTATCAGTGCTTTTAATGAATAATAAGCAAACAATGCACATTTGCTTATAAATTTACTGTATGCACAGATTAAAGTAAGCAGAATCCAGTAATGTGTATCATGCACAGCGGCGTCTGCCAAAAATATCTTGGTGTTAAAACAGTGCAAGGGGCTGCGTTGGTGGGGGTGTATTGTTTAAGGGTACGGGTGAGACAATGAAACACAAACCAGGAGGTCAAGTTGGAGCTTCAGGCCAATGCATTTAAACACTTATCAGATGCCAAAACACTGCACAGCAGTTTGTAATACTCACAGACAGGATTTTACAACTCTGGGAAGTTCTCACCACAGCAACTTTTTCATCATTTGTGCCAACAATCTTGAGGTAAACAGCAGACACACAGTGTTCACATTACAAAGCGATCCACCAGGAGTGTGTGCTTGCACGTATGTGATTGGCCAACACAGCGCCTTGCTAAATGATGTCACGTTGAACCAGATTCAACTTTTTTGTGTTGTCTTGACACCCCTGCTGTGCCAACACACTGGCTCCAATCAAATGAATGAGAGGGCTGCTTTTTTGATGTGGAGCTAATGTCAGTCTGAATGCTGCCTTACATAGAACCACTCTCTGCAGATTGAAAACGTGATCGTTGTTATTAGTCTTTAGAGCCGTTACTAAACTAACTAACGTACCCAAAACTCTTCGTTGCTAAGTAACATGTGACCCAGTGCAGCGGTGTAACTCATTGACATGTTTTTGGACAAGAATGGAAGTCTACGGCACAGAAGAATAAATTATATTAAGCTCTGGATACACACATAATACTTGTAAGAAGTTTCATCAATCAATTCATTGTTGGTTTGGCTCTGCATGAGACAATAAGAAAAATATAGAAAACTGCCAGCCTTGTCCTTTATAGGAGACACATCATGCACATTTCCAGGTCTCTATTTGGGCTTGAACATGAACAAGGGCATAAACAGGCCGTCTGTTTGGTTGCTAACATTTTGCCATGTGTTGTTTGTGTTGTCCACTCTCATATTTCAGATTGGATTTTGGCTTGAACATGTCTGGATGTATTTGAGAAGTTGACATTTCGAGTAAAGAACATGAAAAGTAGTGAAATCTTACAACTATAGTTTGTTGACACAGCCTCCTGAGCAGCCTGAAGTTTGCCAGGATGCTGCTCCTGGAAGCTAACCAATCAGAACAGAGTGGGCTCATTGGGAGGGGGCCCAGACAGGAGCTAAAATGGTTGAAGTGAGGGGCTGCGTAAAGACCCAGTATAAGATAATTAATGATTTTTAAACTGTAAAACATGCAAAGATATTGCAGTAGAGCTCCAGAATATAAATACAGACCTGGAAATGTGCATATGACCCCTTTTAAGGGAGCATTTCTACATACTTTCACCTCATGTTTTAGAACATTGGCCATGTGTAATATGGATATCTGACATTATAACTGTATAAATTACAAATTCTTAAATAACATGATAGGTCTCCTTTAAGGAAAGATGATACATTGTCAAATGGAGCAGTCATCAGTTAGACAGGATGATATTTGTTTTTTTTTTACATAACAAAATGATGGTCCTAAAGCACAAACAAATGTTTACAACAGCAAAGTCACTATACAAACTCAATAAAATCACTCCAGAAACAAATCTAAGATCTCAATAAATTAAATAATATTCCGGACATCAAAACACTGAGTGAAGTCTGAAAAGAGCAAAGAACGATGAAATCAGTCACTACCACTTATTCATCCTGTCCTCTTGTCACCCTCCCTCTTGCTGCTTATGTGGACTGACTGCTGGACTGTTGAAAAATTAGCTGTTCGCCGAACACCATACTGGTGGTGGAGGAGAGATTGTGGGCAAAGCAGTGGGATATTTTCCACTGCTTTGCCCACAGTCTCTCTGCAAATGTGCTTGTTAAGTAGATGTTTTGATAAATTACTCTTACTGGCTTTTTAGTCTTGAAGGTATTGTTGCACTTACAGTCCAAAGCATAATTGTTGAGTTAAATGTTGTCTTTCACTGTGTGTGTGTGTGTGTGTGTGTGTCGGAGGAGCTCAGCCCTGCCCTTGGTCAAACATAGAGCAGCAGAGAGAAGATGGAGAGGAGACTGCAGTGTGACCATAATTTCCATCAAAAACATAATTCCTGCTCTGCTAATCTTACTCTGATTTCTTAGTACAGATAAAAAAACAACTTTAACGAATCTCCTGGTTCTTTCAAATTTAGAACAGGTTCCAGTTCAGAAACGGGATTTGGCGGACATCTTACTGTCCAATATGTAAAACATACTTTAATATAAACTAGGTACTACCCAGTTCCTTTGTGCCTCTCATGCAAACATGAAAAAATGTGAGAAATTTCTGTTAATGATAACATTCTAATCAGTGGATAAACAGGATGTGAAGACACATTGTATTGATACAAGCAGTTAGCAGAAGTGTGCCCTTTCTCATCTGTGTTGGATTGATGTTGTGATTGCAGGCCAATATGATTGTGGAGACCAGCAGCATCCAAACAGGAGTCTGTCCATGGACGAGGCCTCTGTGTATTTACTGGTATGTCCACTCATTAACATCCTACCTGTTCAGTAAAGCTTGGAACAAGCTGTCAGTCACTACTGTAACTTTTCTACAAGCAGAGTTTTTACACTACATGGAAAGGTGTGTGGTTCCCAATGGACATGAAATTCTAGGAATTTGCATATTAGACAGGGTGACTTGGGATCTTGATATTTTTATGTGAAGTCTGTGAATTCTGCATAAAGGTCATTTTGAAAGAATATTTGATTTAAATGTTTTGCCTCTGAAAGCAGGATATGAGAGTGATGCTCAGTGCGAGTGGAGAGCATGAGAGGAGCTGCCAAAAGGGAAACCCAGAGTGTGTAGGATTACTGAAAAGCAATATTCATATATTCATATTCAACAGGACCCTTTGGAGTGGGAACTCCTGGAAGCTAACATAAGGGCCCCAATGGAAACTCATTTGTGCTATCCTCTGAACAGTACGATGTGTCTTTTGTTCAGGCTCAGAATCAGGAGTTTGAAGAATTCATTCATACTTCTCTGGAGTGGATCATCCGGACAGGCCAGGATGTTGGGATAAGGTAATTCACGATATATACATATATCATTGTATGTGCATGTGCCATCTGTACTAACTATGTGTGTGTGTGTGAAGGCTGACTGGGCAGGTAGCTGATGATCCTGCAACCGATGTGTCTGAGATCTCTCGGCTGGAGTCCACACATCCCAAGATGCCCTTCACATGCCGCTTCCGCCGTGCCTTCCTCACTGTCATCAGCAGAGTCTTCCTCATTGCAGCTGGTGAGATGAACCACACCACATAAAGAAGACAGGGCCTGAAACGTGTAAAGTGTAGATCACAGCTAATCAGTTTGTTTCCAAAGTGCAGTAATTGATTAGTACACCTACACCTGCTACAGTAGTATTGCCAGTGATGTAATGATGACTGACACACAGGCCCTGGGTACACCTGGCATTAACATGTGTCTTGGGTGATCTGATCACAAGTGGACAGGTCTAAGTACGTCTGTTCACACCTGGCATGAAAATGAGTCTCCAGTGATCACTTGTGATCAGATCTCACTTCCCCACTCTACATGCAAATAAACATGTACATCATTTCCATTTGCAAAGACCAAATGCGTTGTTGTTTTTAACCAGTGGGAGGAGTCCATGTATCGTCAGTCCAAAGCTGTGTTCAACTTGTTGGATAACAGGATAAACAAGTATACAATGCATTGTTTGCCCCCTCTCAAAAATCAAATGCCCGTCCTATTGAGTTGTTCTAGCACAGAGTCTGAACATGTATATACAGTATAGAGTTATATGCAGTGATCTCCCCGCAGCTGCGTCTTCCCATCGAGAGATGCTGTGTGCATTTACGTACGAGGCATAGCAGCATAACTTCAGTGATTATTTCAGTCTTCAGAAACACTGACTGGATCAGTCATGATCTAATGTTAATTAATGTTCTGTGTTGTTCAGCTGTTACACATACACACAGTCCAGGTTCATACATTTAAATTGTAGTGAAGCAGCTGTCCTCCTGATAAATCTTGAGCTCCATTATGTCAAGCAGCACAAGAAAAATAAAAACTGTAGTTATCAACTTGACAGGACAGAGGCAACTATCAAGGGGAAACAGAATTAAACGTTTTGCTTCTAAATATTGTTTATAGACAGACAAGGGAAAAACAAGTTGTTTTCTGGTTTTGGTTTAATTTCTATTCCAATTGGCAATTTCATGATGAAAACGGGTTAGGGGAATGGAAAAAACGGGAAATGGACTTAGTTTTTGTTAATTCACACAAAAAACAGAAAAACAAAATAATGCATTTGTTTATCCTGTTATCAAACACGTTGCGCACGGCTTTGGACGGAGGGTACATGGACCATGAGGCAGCACTTCCTGTGCCTAGTCTGCCAGAAAATAGAGGATGTCAGTTGAGCAGGTGGTCCTTCAATGTGGCCTAGGACACATTTGTGTTCACACTGCCAAGAGAATGTGGCCACATGCGGCCCAGACCACCTCCAAATATGGTCTGAGCGATCAGATCTCAATTCGTCCTCAATGCGTCTTGGGTGCATTCACATCTGTGCTTAGAGCTGCCCACTTGTGATCGGATCTCCCAAGACGTATGTTAATGCCAGGTGTAAACAGGGCCAAAGATATGGTTAAAAGAACACAACACAGATGAGAACAATGTCTTAACAATGTCAACCAACATTACATGTTTGTTGTGGTTTAAGTTTATTTTTTAAATTTTCGACATTAAGGGAAAAAACACCAAAGAAAATCAGGATGGAAGTAAGGGTGAAGATAAGACAAAGATTTGTCAATAAGCAGTGGGATTTTATAGGTGAAATCTGCTGCTGGTGGTACCCAATGAAAAGTCAGGGAATAAGTAGGATTCATCCTCTGTAGACCTTTTTAATATCTGTATAAAATGTCATGGCAATCCATCCAGTATTTGTCACAATATTTCAATATTAACCTGACATTGCCACCCTTTAAATCTGGTGGTAGCGTGGCTGACCATAAGTCAAACAGTAATATAAACAGAACAATAGAAGGTGCTGTGCACGTTATATTAATATAGAGACTATAAATAAAGTGTACTATAACATCAACAAAAAAATCAAAGTAAATGAACGGACCAAGAGAGTGACCACCTGTCTGTTATCTGAAGCCTGATAGATTCATCCATCTATTTTCTTTGCCATGTGTCCTGATCAGGCTCTCTGGGTAGAGTCCATGGGGGAGGAATCAGATGTAATAGCACACAGGACAGTAGGAACAGTAGAAGCAGTATTGGTAAATGGTCATAGGGGCTTAAAGGAAAAATGCACACCTGTTTAAAATCAGTTTAATATACACTGCTCAAAAAATGAAGGGAACATTGTCACAGTATAACACCAAGTCAGTTAAACTTTAGGAATATCAATCTGTCCATTTAAGAAGGACAAGTGATTGTGAATCAGTTTCACCTGCTTTTGTGCAAATGAAAGTGACATCAGGAGAGGCAAAAGCAACACATGCTACACATGCTATACAACACCCAAAAAGGGAATGGTTTTGCATGTGGTGGCTTTCTCCTTATCCTTCCCAACTGATTCTTCTCTAGTTTTGTGTTCTGCTAGTGTCCTTGTCACTACTGGTAACATGAGGCGGTACCTGCAGCCCAGTCAGGTTGCACAGGTAGTCAAGCTCCTTCAGGATGGCACATTGGTACGGTTGCAAGAAAGTTTGCTGTGTCTCTCAGCACAATCTCAAGAGCATGGAGGAGATACCAGGAGACCGTCCATTACACGAGGAGAGCTGGACAGGGCTGTAGAAGGGCATCAACCCAGCAGCAGGACTGGTATCTGCTCCTTTGTGCAAGGAGGAACAGGAGGAGCACTGCCAGAGCCCTACAAAATGACCTTCAGCAGGCTACTGGTGTGCATGTTTCCGACCAAACTGTCAGAAACAGACTCCATGAGGGTGACATGAGAACCCGATGTCCTTTAGTGGGACCTGTGCTCACAGCCCAGCACCATGCAGCTTGATTGGCATTCACCAGAGAACAACAGAATTGGCAGGTCCACCATTGGCGCCCTATTCTCTTCACAGATGAGAGCAGATTCACACTGAGCATATGTGACAGGTGTGAAATAGTCTGGAGACATCGTGGTGAACGTTATGCTGCCTGTAACACCATCCAGCTTGGTCGGTTTGGTGGTGGGTCAGTGATGTTCTGGTGAGGCATATCCTTGGAGGGTTGCACAGACCTTGTTGTCATAGCAAATGGTACCCTGACTGCTGTTAGGTACCAGGATGAAATCCTCAGAGCGATTGTCTGACTTTACACTGGTGGAGTAGGCCCTGGGTTCCTCCTAGTGCAGGACAGTGCCCGGCTTCATGTGGCCAGAGTGTGTAGGCAGTTGGGGGACATACACACTACTGAGTCACATTATGAGTTGCCGTGACAAAATTCACTCAAGTTGGATCAGCCTGTCATTTAAATCTCTAACTTTGATTTTCAGTGATTTTGAATCCAGCCCTCAATGGGCTGATGATTTTGGTTTCCATTGACCCTTGTTACATCATTTTGTTCTCAGCAAATTATACAGTGTACATTAGTAAAGATTTTCAACTTGAATAATTCGTTCATGAAGATCTGATGTGTGATTTAAGTGTTCCCTTCATTTTTTTGAGCAGTGTATATAGATAACTCAATCATTAACACATTTGTTGATTAAGGACTTGCTTAGAATTAACAGTAGTGCTAATTGTTATTATTTCAACAGAGTTTTTCTCCAAGCAGCAGTGGGAACAGATTTTCAGTAGCTGTGTTTGAACCTGTGAATTTTGTGTGTCTATGTGTGCAGTGGTTGGCTGTGTGTGGGGTGTGGTCTGCTACGTGAAGTGTCGCTGGAGGAGAGAGGAGGAGGAGACGAGGCAGATGTATGACATGGTGGAAAGGATCATTGGTAAGGAACACCACACGTTCACCCACATTCTACAGGAACTGTCAAGCAAGTGAATGTGGTTGCTTACAGGAGCAGCCCGACCTCTTGTTTATTGTTTTGCCCATAGATAAAGAAATGGTTATCACTGTCATCTGTGTGTGTCCTGTATAAGATGTTTCCCAACATGTTCCATGTTGTCTGGAAGCAGTGGCAAAATGAAGAAACAAACATTTACTTCAGTCTTCATGATAGATTAATAACATGCATTACTAATACAGAGAGACATTAAATCACGTACCCAATATACACTCAGGTGCCACTTTCTAAGGTACTCATGTCTGCTCAGGTAGGCTGTGACATTTAAAGCATGCTCAGTCGTTATTAAGAAGCCTAATGTGTGCCAAGAAAATATTCACTACACAATAACGCCACTAGCAGCAGCCCGAACTGTTGACACAAGACGGCATGGATTCATGTTGTTTATGCCAAATTCTGACCCTACCATCTGCATGTGGCAGCAGAAATGGAGATTCATCAGACCAGTTAAAGTTTTTCCATCTTCTACTGTCCAGTTTTGGTGAGCCTGTGCGGTGGTCTTCTGCTGCTGGAGCTCATCCACTTCAAGGTTGGACGTGTTGTGCAATCAGAGGTTCTCTTCTGCATAGCACTGTAATGCCTAGTTAGATTTAATTATTTAATTTATTTGATTACTAGCCCCTTTTTGACCAAAAGTTCCTGGTACTTTGGAGCCAGAGGAACTAATCTCAGGAATTAAACTTGGAATGTGAAGTCCCTGTTGTGCATTTCTGTTTTCATTTCCTGAGGAACCAGGTAGATCATGCGTGACCCATGAGAAGTTAAAAAATGAAAGTAGTGCTTGAAACGAAATACTCACACGAGTAAAAAAAAAAAAACCAACAACACAGATTTGTGCTGTTGTTCTTTGTATTTACTGCTGCATGAGTTAGATATAATGAATTAATGGAAAGGAGAAATGCAGTGGAGGAAACTGAAACTAAGAGCATCTGGCTCCTCAATCATCTGAGTGATGATTATTTATTTCTGCTTTAGAACGTAACCGCATTGAAACAATCAGAAAATAGAATTGTATTTTTCTCATTCACTGGATTTGTTCTTGTCGCCCTCTCTTCCCCTCTCTCTCACTTGACCACCGCCACTCACTATCTTGCTCGTGCTCTCAGCACACTTGTGCTCTCTCTCTCTCTTTTTCTCTCACTCTTTTTTAAAACGAGTTGGGAAGCCGATAACAAACTTGTTTTTGTTAACTTTACTAACCTTAACAAACAAAGAGAAATGTCCTCTCCTCATCCTAGTATCAAAACTGGAGTACTTCCTTATTTTATGAATGAAGCAGCCTCAGTGTAGGGCTGCCTGATCAATCAAATTTTAGTTTCAATTACGATTTTGGCTTCCAGTGATTATGAAAACAAGATAATCAAGATAAAACAATTATTGTACCACATTTTGTTTTGTAATGATGCTCTTGTTTTGTCTTGTGTTATAAATCCAGCGCATCGTGTGTCATAGCAGCCGGACAGGGCAGTAAGAGACAGACAGACAGAGTGGAGTCTTCCTCACAGAGTGAATGTGTCTGAATTTAACAGTCAAATGTTCAGTTATGGAAACCGACTTATTGAGACATCTACAGGCTACTTTGTTTTAGTTTCAGTCAGACTTTGGATGCTATTATTTTAGATAAGAGGATGTTTCGCTCCATGTAATGATCTCTCCTTTCATCCAGCTGCTCGGAGCTGCGCTTTCTCTGCCTGCAGCGGGGTTTACGTTAGCTGGCACATGCTGGCATCACATGTAGTTGTCTGGCAGATGAAAATATCAGCAGCCAAAATGTCCGATGGGAAATGTGCCGATTGCCAGATAAATAAATAAATAAATTCATTAATAGCATATTAAATAGCCTAATATTGTGTGACCTCTAAGATATGTTGCCAAGACAATTTAAATATAAACTTACATATATGCATATATGCATATAAACTTACTTAAGTGTGGCACGAGATTCAAAAGCCAGCGCATACTTCAGCAACAGTCCAGTGCATTGGCTTGACAGCAGTTCACACTACTCTGAAAAAGTCTTACCGTTTTCTCTCAGGTAACGTTACATCCAGCATTGGCACAGTGAAACAAATGAATCAGCCTTGAGCTTTACGGTTAAATAATGAGTAATTGATTAGTAGGGGGTTTAACTTTTCCCCAGCCTTGGTGAGAGGTGGGCTTAGAGAGACTGCGGCAGATGGAGGTGGTTGCAGCAGCAAGGCTCTTTATTATATTTTATTGTTGTAGCCTATATGCTCAATTCACAAAGTTTGTGAAGAGTTTATTCTGCCGACTAAAATACATTTGTTGGATCATAGCGTTTGTGTTTTTGTGCTTTATTGCTGTTTAAATGTAGGGCATTATATGGCTATTTAAACATATGTCCAGTAGTTGTTCTATACGTACATATTGGCCGTCAAAAAACGTCTAGCGTAAACTCTGGTCTGCAGTCTGTTATTGTGCACTAATCAGCTTTTTACTTACTTGTAAAAAGCTGATTAGGAATCTGGTTACGTGTATGGCAGAGAAATTGGTGTTCTCCAGGAAGCAAAATCTACCTGCGGAAGCCAGGTTTTTCTAATCCCATACTCTGATTACAGAAAGCAGGTTTCTCATTCACATGACAGTGAGGAAATCAGCTTTCTGGAGAAAACCAACTGTAACCTGGTTACTTAAGTGCATATAAACATACTGCATGATAATACAAGTCAATGATTTCTGTCAAACATCTTGCTTCTCAAAGTACCATGATTAATGATCATTTTAGTATTGATCACTCGCCACACAACTTGCATCTCAACAATCACTACAATAATATGATCTCAATTATTTTGGTCTAATTTATTTTTATTTATTATTTTTATATTATCTCTCTCTCTCTCTCTCTCTCTCTCTCTCTCTCTCTCTCTCTCTCTCTCTCTCTCTCTCTCTCTCTCTCTCTATATATATATATATATATATATATATATACATATATATATATATATAAGTTTTTTATTTATCTCTTTTTTAACATTTATTTGTTTTCACTTGATATTTATATTTAAAGTTCACAGATGTTCACATGATTTTTGCCATAAATGAGCAGCCCTACTGCAGTGTCTGTGTTTGACCAATCATTGCTTGTGCACATTACAAACCCCACCCCCAAAGTTCCAGCAGGGACGTTTTGGGGGGTAAAACAATCTCCCTGGAACTTAATTTAGACCCTTGTTCCTCCGGTGGAAATACAGGTAGAGGAACTGAATTCTTCAAGAAGGTTACAAGATTAACAAGGCACTTTCACCCACAGAATTGCCACCTACTGGATGTTTTTGATTTAAAGACCAGTCTCTGTAAACACTGCAAACTGATTTGTGTTTGTGAGTTGCTGCCCCATGATTGGCTGATTAGATTATTTGCATTAACAAGCAGGTGTACAGGTGTATCTGATAAAGTGGCCACTGAAAGTATAAATTTATGTACATGTATCCTAGTAGCCTAGTGTATCATTGATTGTACATGATGTCCAGGTGATTTGTTCCAGTCAGTCACGGGAACAAACACATGGAGGTTCTTTTGGGTGCTGTATTTTCTCCTTATGCTGTAACCCTTCTTTCTTCCTAACTGTGTTGCTGTTGTTCAGATGTGCTGAGGAGCCACAGTGAGGCTTGCCAAGAGAACCAGGACCTGCAGCCCTACCTGCCTATCCCACACGTCAGGGACTCCCTGGTTCAGCCTCAGGACCGGTCAGTGCACAGCTGATCTTTAATATTTGCCCCAGATAGAAAACCTAGCAAGTGTTAAAAACAGTATATCAGGGCATGGAATTAACAGCTGCCATGCAGCATATGCAGTTTAACATCACCAATACCACTGGCACTGATTTCTTTTCTCAAACCAACTGTTTATCTAATTAGAAAATATCTGACAAACATCCAAAGCTTACTTCTATAATGACTATACTGTACAAATGTGTATTAATTATTTTGAACAGCTAAATAGGTTTAGCTTATGAAATGAAGGTGGTGGCTTTTGAGTGAATTTTTAACCATACATCTCATACCACCATAACCATACATGTAAACTTTCCACAGCGGCTCTTTTCAAATTTAATAGGACTGTTACAGAAAGATGCAGTTCTTATGCCATGTTTGGTACCTGGTACACAAAGGGATAATGCAAAAGCCCCATTTCCTTCTTCTGTAGTAGCAGCACTGCTGGAGAACAGCAGTGATCAGGAAACTCATTATATGAAGGAAGAAGAGTGTTGTCGGTTCTCTCACAAGGCTGCATCATTGATGTATTTTTAAACTTTTTTAGCAGGTGGATGACTTGGTTTATCCACTAATCTGTTTAACCCTGCAGCTCCCCAAATAAATTCTAATTCATCTCATCAAATGAAATATGGCACATAGAATTGTGCCGCCCATTTTTTCCAGCCCAGCATAAATCTTGTACTTCAAAAGAGTTCACATCATTACTTCGCTCCAGTGGTGTATGTAAAGCATTTTACTGGATATTTAGACTGAACGCTGTTGGAATGAAAGACAGATGAAAATGTATGTGTTTTGGCTGTTTTTATGTTTTATTTCTTCTCTTGCTCTGCACCAAGAGGAGAACAATCCTCAATGAAAACACATTTAATAGGCTCATCTGACATGAGAAGAACATCTCCCCATTAACTTAAAACTGGCTCATTCACAGTATTTCATGGTTTAGTACACTGAATTAAGCTCCTTGTGCTTAAAGGGATAGTTCAGATTTTTCAAAATGGGGTTTTATGAGGTCATTATCCATAGTCATATTGCAGTGTTCGTTGAAGGAGATGGAATAAAAGATGCCTTGATGTTTGTGCTGTAGCCTTTGTGTCAATCTGGCTGCATTAATGTGATACAGAAATGTCACTTGGTCAGATTGCTGCTGTTGTGACTTCTATGGAGAAGTAAATTTAGATACATCACCAGTCTATAGGACCTTTCTGTCTATTGATCCATCTGGTGAGGAAGATGTGTCAGTAGTTCGTTCTGATGTTTTACAGGAAGAAAATGAAGAATATTTGGGAGAGGGCTGTGAGCTTCTTGTCAGCCAACGAGTCTAGAATTCGAACAGAGTCTCAGAGGATTGGTGGAGCGGACTTCCTGGTCTGGAGGTGGATCCAGCCTTCTCTCAGTTGTGACAAGACCTCCTTGATCCCCTCCAAAGTCTGGCAGGGAAAAGGTACCACAAACTAAACAATTGTCCCATGGCTCCAGAGAGCCTTTCAGTCAAACTGTATTAGGCCATATTCAGACCAAACCAGGCGGTGCGGCGTTCAGCCGCAGGGTTGAGTGGAGGTGTGTGGGGTTGGGGGCATGTTAATTTGTGCTCTACAAGGTAACCACTGTGAAACAATCAGAAAATAACGTTTTACTGATCTGATTCTTTCTCGCTACCAGCACTCCCTCTCTTCATTCACTCTTTAGCTCGCTCAACCACTGCTACTCACTCTCTCTCTCTCTCTCTCTCTCTCTCTCTCTCTCTCTCTCTCTCTCTCTCTCTCTCTCTCTCTCTCTCTCTCTCTCTCTCTCTCTCTCTCTCTCTCCCCTCCTCCTAGTAACGTCTTTGTGCTCCCTCATGGCAGAGTTTACAGCTCTGATCAGTCTGATCTTGGGCTGTGATTGGCCACCACCTAGTCTGGTGCAGCGCCGCAGCGGCCAAAACATCTGCAGCCAAAACGCACTACCCCCATTAAAATGAATGAGAGGACTGACGTTTTTGCCGCACCGCCTGATTTGGTATGAATACGGCCTTAGTCTTTAGAAACCTGAAAATGCATGGTATCATGGGTAAACAGACATTTACAGCTGATGGGCAACAGCTCACCATCACCACCACTGATTTCCTGGCAGTAAATGTTTACTAAAAAAGCTACTTTACTTCCACAGTCAACATACCTCTTTGTTTACAAGCTCTGGTTAATTAAAATGAACTTGTTCAGTGTTGTTCCGATCCAAAAAAGCAAAGTGCCACTGTGGGTGCACCTTGACCTGACAGTTCACTGGACTGCACTGACCCAGCTGTATGTTCTGACATGATGATGAGCTCATTGAGATTTTGTCTTTTGTCCTCCTCAGCTTTCCCTCTGGACCGTAGGAATTCACCTCCCAACAGCCTGACGCCATGTCTGAAGATCAGGAACATGTTTGACCCAGTCATGTGAGTACCTGTCTCTGCTGCTTGTGTGATGAGCTGCCAGGAGCTACCAAACATAATTTCTTCCCTGATTTGACTCTGCTCATAACCTGTGCATTTGTGTTCTCAGGGAGGTTGGGGAGAACTGGGACCTAGCCATCCATGAGGCCATTCTGGAGAAGTGCAGTGACAACGACGGCATTGTCCATATTGCTGTTGACAAGAACTCGCGAGAGGTATACACTGTCCTATGAGTGATGAGCACACTTTGATGTCACACCCCCATGCTGTTAGCTGTAGTAATTTCACACTGGTTCCTGCTCTCTCTCCACAGGGCTGTGTCTATGTCAAGTGTCTCTCTGCAGAGCACTCAGGGAAAGCCTTCAAGGCACTTCATGGGTCCTGGTTTGATGGTAAATGACACACCTAATAACTCTTACATTTTGAGCACATCAACAGTAACAAAAGAATACAAAAACAAGGGACTGTATTGGTACAGGTAAGAAGATGATCTAAGATCCCGGGAGTCCCCTTGAGATAATTCATCACTCTTTTTTAAGAAACCAGGTTACAGTCTGCTTTCTCCAGTAATGATGATTGATTGATGGTGATTTCTTAACTGTCATTTAAACAAAAAACTGGAGAATGCACATTTCTCTGCCATGTACACTGATTTACAGTAACCACACTACTGTGCGTCTTAATGCATTCTCTGATTAACCTGTTTACTTAAGTTCATGTAAAACTGAAGGAATTTTGAAGGCTGATCAAACAAAACACTAGACAGCTCTTTATAACACTATGAGACAGAATTTTACAAATGATGCTGTCATTTTCTTCTCCATGTTGAATTGCAAGATGCAAAGGTGTACTTGCAATGTATTTGATTGGCCAGTGAAGTGTGTTGCCAGATGTTGGCGCATTACATGGTTGAAAAATTGAGCCAGATTAAACTTTTTTGCTGTACAACCCTTTTATGTATCTTAGCTCTGTTAATGATGCAAATTATGTTGGTAAGATAGCGAGCGATTGTAATTCTGATAAATAAATGGCAACAGTTAGGATGTGTCTGGCAATAAATGCAGATACTATTAGTGGTAATTGTGACAAAAATTATCCTGGTAATGAGAGGTAGTTTGTGTAACTTTGTTTTATTTAGTGGAGGTAAAGATAACATGGTTGCTACCTGTGTTACCTAGCTTACCATTCCTTACCATACTTACCTTACTTTGCAGCAGTTACCCTGCTAACGTTAGCATTAATGTCATTGTGTCTTGAGTCGGACACTTTTTTGCTACCACTTTATTAAAAATAATAATAATGATAATAATATACTTAATTCATGTATCACTTTTCTTAACAATGTTACAAAGTGCTTTACAAAAGAAAATAAAACCAAACAAGGCAGATGAAATAGGCAGAGGAGCAGAGAGGTAACGACAGAAGCACAGAAGTAACAATAAAGCAGATATGTAACTAGGAGCAAGGCTGTTTAATGCCTTAATGATGAGTAATAAAAATTTAAAATCAATGACAAAGCTAACTCAGAGCCAGTGTAGGGAAGCACAGGTGTAATGTGCTCATACCTTTTTGTCCCAGTAATGAGACGAGCAGCAGCATTTTGGACCAACTGGAGACGGTGGAGCCCTGGCTGATGCCCGAATAAAGTGTGTTGCTGTAATCAAGCCGAGAGTAGATAAAAGCATGTATAATTTTTTGAAGATCGGCAAAAGGTAAAAATGACCTAATTTAGAGATGATCTTCAACTGGAAGAAACACAACTTGACAATATTTTTGACTTTGTTATCAAAACAGAGGTTGGCATCAAATATTACCCCCAGATTCCTAGTAGTCTGTGTAATGTTGTTTGACAAATCGCCAAGGTTTGCACCAAAAGAGCTGATAGAATTTGGGGTACAGAACAGCATGACCTCAGATTTGTCGTCATTAAATTTAAGAACATTTTGGGACATCCAGGATTTAATGTCAGTTGGCCATGGGGCAGCATGTATAAGGAGAACAGAAGGGGGCCAAGAACTGAGCCTTGAGGGACCCCATAATTCAAGTGAGCTGTCGTGGAGTAGGAGTTACTCAGAGTGACAGATAAAGTTCGATTGAGGAGGTATGTTCGTAATAAACTAAGAGCCAGGCCCTTGATGCGAACTCCAGGCAATTTAGGAGGATACTGTGGTCAACAGTGTCAAATGCGGCACTTGAATCTAAAAGGGCTAAAATCGAGCAGTCACCTCTGTCTGCAACCAGAAATATGTCATTAGTTACCTTAACAAGAGCTGTCTCAGTACTTTGGAGTGTTCTAAAACCAGACTGGAAGCAGTTAAAAACACTATTTCTATTCATAAAAGAAATCAATTGAGATGAAATTACTTTCTCCAGAACTGTGGATAAAAAAGACAGTTTGGAGATAGGTCTGTAGTTGTTTATGGACAGAAGGTCCAAATTGGGTTTTTAAGTAGAGGGTGGACAGTGGCATGCTTAAAACTATCAGGAAAAAAACAGAGCTCAGGGAATCATTGTGGCAACAGTGGGAAATATCTCCGTGAGCAGCTTGGTGGGGATGGTATCTAAGGTGCAGGAGGAAGAATTCATGTGGGAAACTGTACTTTCTAACTATGACAATGTAAACTGGGTAAAAGTGACAGGATTATCATGTTGAATGGAGAGAATGCAGGGGGCAAGCTGGATTTGGGACCTTATAATCTCCACCTTGCTAATAAAATGAGCAAGAAATTTGTCAGAGAGCTCAACATCTAGTTCAGGATAAGAGGTGGAGGTATCACCAATTTAAGAGTTTATTACTCTAAAGAGAACTTTAGGATTATGGTTGTTTCTGGAGATTATGTCTGAAAAATAAACTGATCTGGCAGCCTTTACTGCATTCTGGTAGGTTAACATTAGGTTTTTGAGGGTCTTTTTAGTGCTCAAGTGTGGTCATTGAGCCAGGGGAGGTATATAAAAATGTACTTGAACTACTGTTATAAATGATCATGTAATGTTTCCCACTGATTTAAGAGTGGAAAAGTTAAGTATAACCTCTTACCTTTTGTAACCATATTTAGTTCTAACCATTTACTTAAGATTTGTCCTTTTAACCAGAGTCAGAAAAAGGAAGCTATCGCCAGTCAGTTAGCAGTGCATTAGGCTTGTCCTCAGCCAGCCACCCTTATCTTTTTGCTGTAAACACCACGCACTGCTGATTTTTTGAGCAGGGTTGTAAGGCAATGGCTTCAAATTGATGAAAATGTTCTAACATTTCTGTCCATGTGGCCTCGCAAACAAAGTCACCAGTCACCAAAGAGCCTTAAGAACTCCACAATTCCCTATCTGTTTAACGGCAAGATACTGAACGCAACTTCAACTCCCACTCCTGGTCCTGTGTTATGATATATAAATCACTGCAGATCTGCACATCAGACAAAGTTGAGACATGGTTGTGTGGCTAGTGTAGTCAACCGTTATCTGAGAGATTGGGGTTTGAGACCCAGTGTGGGAACCTTCTGTTGCTGCAGTAGTTTACTGAAGAACATTTAACATTTTATTATCCTATAATTAAAAGTGTAATGAAGACAACAGACCGCAGAGCAAATGACTAACTCTACATAATCATAACTGAATTACTGTCATAGTAATTAATAAAAACCTGTGGCTGTGAGTTAGCAGCCAAATAAGCTGTCATATCTTTCTAATTTCAGCAGCGGATCTGAAGTAGAAGCAAATAATGTAAAGCACAACAAATGTGTACTGTCACTGTACAGTCATGTAAAGTCTGTTCATCTTAACTGGTAAAGATAAGATTGCACTTATTGATCCCTCAGGGGAAAGTAGAGAATAGCAAAATATTACAAACAAAATACAATAAGCAAAATAAAACAAGGTAATGATAGATCATATAAAAATATTTAAAAAAAACTGTACAAGAAAAAATAGAATACAAGACTTTCATAAAGTGTGAATCTGTCTGAGTGAGAGGAAAAAGCCCTGAGTTTAGTGGTGTCCCTTGATCCAGTGGTTACAGAATCAGCTGTATATCTAATGTCCAGCTTGTGCTGTTGACCCAATGAGGACTAATAGAAACACTGCAGCAGACCACTGATCCAAAGCTGTGACACCAAGTGGACCTTCACTGTGATGTTCAGGTGAAAAATCTATCTGCAGGGAGGACAAGTCAGTGCAACAGAAAAACAGTGGAGCTTGTGTTAATCTCATACACTGCACTGCTTCAACAGTCTAACCCTGTATTTAATGAGGTTTATTACATTTTTAGACTAGAGTGTATCGGGTTATGTCTGTGTCTTATACAGATACGCTGTTATGGAACAAGCACCCAAGACTTTCACTTGCCTTCATACTCATGTATGCAGTGGAGTGACCAGTAAACGTGATTTGATTTGATACATGACCATGTTTCCCTGTTTCTGTGTACTCTGGTCTAATTCAACACTTTGAGGTTATCATGATGCCGAGATTAAGTCAGTTAACTTATGTTAGTCCAATCAGCTGGTCTTTACTGTTAGCCAGCATCTCCTGGCAATACCATATGACAGTAGTAGGGCTGTAGTCTCCTGGTTGACTGGTCGATAAGTTGGTCGATATGCTTTCATTGGTCAAATAATCTCTGTGTTCTTTTCATGAGAAGAAAAGTGCTACATCAGTAGCCTTCCAGGATTAATCCATTATTTCCCGCAGTGGGAGGAACAGACTAACAAATTACCTGTGAAAACGGGGGTGTATTCAAAACACCCCTGTTGTTTTCACAACTTTGAACTCGCCCAACTTAATGGAGACTGCTAGGTCTAACTGTACTTAACATTTACTGAGCATTTACTGAATCAGTGTTTCTCCTATAATTATAACACGAGAACCCCTGCCAGGCCAAAAAAATATTTTTTAATGCCAAAAATAACGCCAAATGTCCATTCATTCGGAAATCAATAGCATTTGGTCTCTGTGCAGCGCTGCTCCAGTACCTGAGTCAACTTCTGTGTCGTTGTCTGGGACACTATTGGTAGCATAACTCCATTTAGGAATTGCGTAGTATGTTTGCATAGCGAGTAGGAAAGGGCAAGCAGCAGGAAAATGACAGTTGATGTGAGTGGAGCAGAGGAAAAGGTTAGCAGTAAAAGTTGTTGGTCTGGCAGTAAATGCACAGTACAGACTACAGTGTGTCAGTTAATAAATGCTAAAAAGTCACATCTGTCGTTTCCCCAAGTGCTGGAAAAGTGAAGGGGGTTAGCTCCAAAGTTAGCAACAATGAGTTAGCCTAAACTGAAGATGCAAAGCAGAGAAATAGAGAATGGAGAAATGTGTGGCTGCTGAGTTCACTGTGCACACGTTACATCCACAACTGCTATTTCAGTTTCCTTTTTCTTTTTAAGTTTAATTATGGCCTGATTATTCCTAGTAGTGAAGTAAAATAATAATCTTTTTTAATTTTATTTCTTTTTATTTTCTATTTGGACTTTTCATTTTTTGACTATGACGAAAAATGTCCTACATATGTAACTGACCAAAGTGACAGTCTTATTTTTATAGTATTATTAAGAGCAGAGGTGCAACAGTAACATTTAGTGAGGAGAATCGATTGTCCATCAACTGCTCTTCTTCCATCACTGTCTCCATCATTGAGCACATAACAAGAGCAATGTCTAAGAGGATTTGGAGACTGTTGAAGCTGCAGTAGAAGAGGATGCTTTGTTCGTCAGCATCCTGTGTACAGGTTGTCACTGGTTGGGATGATGGATGTTAGATGAGTATCCCTGTAGCACACCCCTCAGAGGAAACTGTAAGAGCTGATGTTATGGTTAGTTGCATGTATTGAACAGCACTATAGTGATTGATCAGTGACAGGCTCTTGCTCTTGCTTTGACAGGCAAGCTGGTGACGGTGAAGTATCTGCGTTTGGACCGGTATCACCAGCGCTTCCCACTGGCCCAGGGCTGCAGCACACCCCTGAAGGCCTCCAGTCTCCACCTCAACACCACTAGCACCACGAACACTACGCCCCGCCTGCAGCATCGTGTCTCAGCCAACTCCTCTGGCTTCTCATGAGATCAGCATTATCATTAGATTTAGCATTCTCCTCTGTGCCCTCCCAGCATGACAGTACCAGTCTGCTGCTGCTCCTTCAATGCATTTTAACGGGGAAGACTTGAGTCTTGTCATGGGAGAGCTTTTTTTGTTTTGTCTTTTTTCAAAACAGGATCTTTTCCAGAGAAGCTGTCAGTGGTGCAGTGTTTGTTTTCTACAATCTTTGTATTAAAAATGTCATAGATTTATAACAAGGAAGCAAAGTTCTTCTGGAATATTTAAGATGTGTGCAGAGACTCCAACCCTCCCTCCTTCTCTTCCACAGTCTAACTGATGCCATGATGGAGTTCATTTGAGCACTGTATGGAAATGGCTGCATGTATCAGAGTATGCCTCTATGTAAGCTTTCAATACAACACAATGTGGATGATGATTTCGTAGAGATGTTCAATGTACTCCCTGTTGTTATTATTATTCTGATTATTTTTATTTAGCCAAACGAGGAAGGCATGAACAGACTTGAAGAGGGCGTGCTGTAAATACATGTGAATGGTAGCACAAGCTTTATCAAATAATCTGTATTAAAAGCAAACCATAAACTCAAATTTTTCTTGCTCACTTATACAGCAGAGTGCATCTGTATCCAGAGGCAAACACTCCCCGAAAAGCTGCAACAGCACCGATACACACAGACGTACAATAGTTCAGCTGGTAAAACCAGGCAACAGTGAGGGTATTGACTCAGCCACTGTGTAGGTTGTTTGTTCCATGTATGGCCTTCTTTCCCTCTGTCCTTGATTTTGTTAAAGTGTCCAGCAGTGTTCCCCATTTCTCAGCTTTTGGGTGATATGACATAATCAGGGAGTGTAGTTTTTACAGTCACCTGAAGCTTTCTTCTTCAGTTATAATCCAATATATTCCCAAGCTATGTTATTACTTATGTTTATTATTTACCTCTTTCAAAGTCGGGTCATTTTCACTGTGGGTATGTCCCCTCATTGAATTGCATTTCCAAACCTGTTCTGAACAAGTGGTGTATATTGTCATCTGTCAGTGTACATGGCAGACCAGAGGAGCACACAGACATCAGGAAGTTTAATTTCCAGTTCACAATCTCTGCTCATCTCACTTTGTGAGACAGATGTTTTCTAGCATGATGAAACCTGACTCAGTTGCTAGTGCTCTTTTGATTTCCCCTCTTGTAATTCTCTTCACGCTTTGTCATAAGGAGTACTGTGAATCAGTTGACTGTTTGTAATACAAAACTCCATATATTCCAAGCTCTGCAAGGAGACTGTACTGAACTTAGGGATTCCTGATTGCTTGTGTGTTTTTTATAGCACGTGTATTCAGAAAACGCTAAAAATCCACAAGTTGCCACACATAATTCATTTTTAATGCAGTGAATTGAAAGTTGGATTCAGTATTTGCAGTGTGAAGTTGTACAAATGATGCACATTTCAAATGTTCATAACCTGGTGCAACACTTTGCAGCGGACAACCCAACTGTGCCTTAAATTTGTGCTTTTTAAAGACTGGCACTGCATTGCTGGGGAATGTACTTGGTGTAATAAATGTTGAAAAAGTGGTTTAATGGGCAAGTAAGGCCTGCCATACATGTAGTTTTGTTAGAATTTGGCATCCTCAGATTTGGTATTTTGTAGCAGTTTCCTTTGATATTAAACCAAATGCTCCTCTCTATTTATTATTTTTTTAATCAGCCATGGTGATGTACTATTTAATATCACTAGACCTGTTACATATGTGTCATAACTTTTCTTTTCATCAAGGATCAACCTTACATCCGCTTCCAGACATTTGTCAGGATGTGTAAAACAACAAAATAAAGTGAACACTTTCAGAAATCAGCCAGTTGTTTTTGCTGTATTTGAGTGCATCACTGTAATCTATTTTTGTATGTCTCCAGCAGAATGGTGCACCTGCAGCTTCTCAGCTCACACTGACTGTAATGAGGCTGAATGTAAATGTTGGTTTGATGTTACGGCACTTCTGCAGACTGCTTCACTTTTAAATGCTCCCCCATGGATGCATTCTTTTCCTCTGATGTATTTTATGTACACACTGTACATTGATATAACTGTAATATTATATGCAGCTTTATTTCCATTGCATTTTATGTTTGAATTTACCAGTATCCCTTACCTGCTAGCCAGAGGAGGGAAGTGTACAATATGGCAGACATTTAAAAAGATTCAGATGTTTTAATGTTATTAGTCAGTTGTACAAACAGCTCAAATTAAAGGTTTATTAGGGGTTTTTAAATTGTGTCTGTTGTGCTTTTTTCATCTTTTGCATACTTGTTGCAGAAACATTCTAGAAACTGCCTTCCAGGGTCTTTTCTGTGTTTTTAGCTTGTATTTGTCTATGTTGTGGCTGTTTTAGTTTTTCAATTGCAATCCATAATTTATTTTTGAATTTTTGAAGTAAAAATGAGCACGTTATGTGAACACACCCTGAAAAAAAAGAAAAAGATCTCTAACTTTTTCAGTTAAAACTGTCAAAGATAATTAAAGTTGAAATCTGCAATTAACAAAGTATACACAGTAATGCTTGGTATTCATTGTCATTAGCATTTAATTTATTAAGTGGTGTGGTTGTAGTTGATGTTATCATGAAATTGTAATTCATCCTGCTTTTCACAATAAGTGAGTTTCTTTGCAGGTCATTTTTTATGTCATTCTAGCAGATTTTATTTCAAAATGTAATATTTCCAAACTTTTGGAAATAACATTTGAGCTGAGTTTTGAAAAACTATTGGATAATTTCACATTTGTTTACATTAAAAAAAAAGTTTAAATGCATGTTGAAGTAAATGAAATGAGCACGAGTTGACCGTTTTCTTTGTAGTCCGGTTGTCATGCTGTGATGAGGTCTCTATCTAATTGCAAAATGTAAAGATATTGGTATAAGAGAAGCAAAGTGTTAAGGCCCTAAAAGTCCAGCTCATTGAACAATATTTTCCTTTGTGTAAGAGCAGCATTTCTGCTGAAGAGGAACTGGTACTGAATGATATACAACTAAACATAAATCACGTTTTCTGGATTTGGTCAACGGTGCATTTATAAGATCTAGAGCTAAATGTCTAGAGGATGGGGAAACAAAGTCTGACTGATTTTTTGCTCTTGAAAAATGAAATGGCAAGAGAAAATCACTTGCTGCTTTTAACATTAATGGAATTCAGTGTACACCCCAGATTAATGTACAACTTTGTCTCTGTCTGTTATGTTTATTTGTATATATGTCTGACTTTAATGATTGTTCCTGTGAAAGACCAGTAATCATAATCAGTAAGATAAGAAAATATATTAACTAATTAACTTACTAACTATGTTCTATGAGAGAGTGGCTGCACCAGAGATGGGCTCCTGAATACATCTTGAATTTGGACCTAAAAAGTGAGACATTTTGCAAAATAACCTTCAAATAATCTTAAGAAAAGACTCTAAAGAAGAGGTAGCAACATTAATCAGCAAGAACAGAAGTATATACACATAATTTTTGGATATATTTTTAAAATCAAAACAACTAGCTAGCTGTCACTGCTAACTGTCACTATTACCAACATTCTAAAGGAGAAACTGCACTGAGGAAGCTAACAGAAGAGTAATTTGTGAAGACAAGAAGAGAAATTAAGGGGTCCTTGTTGGTAGTATTCTCTCTCTCTCTCCATGAACTGGTGTGATGGCAGTGCGACCGATGTTTGTGGTGGCCTCACCTGGTTCCAACTTTGCAGTGCCTTTGTCCACGTCTACATCTACGTCTGTGTCATCATGTGGAGTGCAAGGGAAATATTTCTCTGATTGTCAGTTTCTGGATTGTCAGTGGTCATTCGTAGAATTTGAATTCGTAGAATGAATTTGAGAAATACTGGCTGGGAGAGCTAAATCAGCTGAGCGTGCCTTTTCTGCTACACCCAGTGGACCCAAAAGAGACCATGGCTTTGCCTGGAGCTGTGCCAGAGAGGAAACATCGAATGCGATGCAACAGGACGTGGAAGCAGGGCAAACACAGAGGTGTGTAAGCAAGGCTAACTGTTAACTCATACAAAAGGGCAGTTCCAACAATCATGTTGCCAAATGTTCTTTGGACAGCAGAATGGATTATATAACTTGTTGACATGCAAGAGACATGCATCAAACTGAGACGTGGTCATTTCTCTCTAAATACACTGTGCTGCTAACTGCTTGTTCTTTTTTTTCTAGTTTTTTCCCATTGGGATTTATATGTTTTTACCATTTTTTTTTTAAAAAAAGGGAATACAATATATCTTTATCCTTTCTGTTGTTGTTGCACTGCTGTGGGCTGGGAGGAACAGCATTTGTTTTTTTGTGTATGCAAATACACAAGATGAGAGAAATGATATTAAACTAAATCTTGAAACTTGAATATTATGTTATTGATGAGGACCTTGAAACATTGTGGTTCTGATCTGACAATTAATGAAATCAAAACCACTCTTTCTCTTTATATCCATTTTTGGAATCTTATTCAAATTCTCTTATTTTGTATGCACAGGGAATGTTGCAAACAGCATTGAATTATTATCCTTTAAAAAGTATACATGACCCATATTTGAAAGGCATCTCTGTATTTAACAGGGAAATCATTTTTCTTAAAAATAAAAATCTGTACCCGAAAGGAACATAAAACTGTCTTATACAATGATGATGATATCACTATTAGGAACAAATCCCTTTCTTATCCCAAGTGTTGGCCCTATACTCCTCTATGAGCTTTCTGTAACAAGACACGACTTTTTGATTCCCTTTAAATGCTACAATTCTTTAGTCAAAGCTATTCCTTCAGGATTAATCTTAAATTTGATAAGCTTATGCTTTTGTAGAGGAAATATCCCAGATGCACCATCTGCATTGCTTTTGAGTGGTGTTAACATATATGACAAGAAATGTAATAATAAATACATTTGTCAAATTTTTCATAGCAAAATCAAAATTACTCTGAGAGGTGAATTCTATTGGAACTTACATTTGGAAGAAATAAACTGGAAAAGATCCAGGCTTTTACCTAAAAGCTTTTGTATTCCTTATAAGGTCAAAGAAGGTCATCTCAAAATTTGACATCCAGTGAATTCTTTAATCTCCAGATATGTATATGTATATCATTCTTGTTCTTTTTGTGGACATGCTGATGATTTTTTCGATGTAAAATAACAATGAAATTTTGGTCTGATTTAAATTCTCATGTTTTCACTAATGTGACGTAAAAAGTTATAATTTGTTACTCTGCCAGTATGAGTAATAAATCTCTAGACCATGTAGTTAATTTTCTCATTCGATTGGGAAGTTGAACACACTGCTTAATTCTCTTGCTCTCACAAACAATAAATAAATTCACGGGTTCTTTAAACATTATAGAAATATATTTTATGAAATCCCTGAGGTCAAAAGAATTGCTTTTGCCTTACTATTTATTTATTTTATTCTTAACTTCAAAAAAATACTTTTTGTTTTTTATTTTATTATTTTCATATACATTATTTTATCAATATTTATACATTAGCCTATAATTTTGAATATGTTGTCAGCACTCCTGCTCCTGCATTGTATTGTATAGATATATAGATATATAAAAATTAAAGAAAAAACCAACATAAAGTGTCTTAGTAAGGTGTTGGGCCATCACGTGCTGCCAGAACAGCTTCAATGCGCCTTGATTATACAAGACTCTGGAACTCTACTGGAGGGATGACTACCATTCTTCCAAAAGATATTCCCTCATTTGGTGTTTTGATGATGGTGAGAGTGCTGTCCAACACGTCAGTCCTAAATCTCCCATAGGTGTTCAACTGGGTTGAGATCTGTTGACTGCGAAGGCCATAGCATATGATTCACATCATTTTCATACTCATCAAAGCATTCAGCATTCATCAGGATAGAAATGTTTCATCATAGGATAAAAGTGATCACTCAGAACAACTTTGTATTGATTTGTAGTGACCCTTCCCTCTGAGGGGACAAACCATGCCAGCAAAATGCCCCCCACAGCATAACAGAACCACCTGATCCCCTCAACTGTAGAGGTCAAGTATTCAGACCTGTTCCAGTTTTTCCTTTAATTTGTCAACTGTCTGTAGCTATTATGTAATATCATTTTTTGATAAAGTTTTAAAAAACCCAGAAATTACAGGGTCCTGGCGGCGTTATTTCTCCCCACCCACATTCTGCGAAGCCCTACTCTGCCTTTGACTGGCCCTGACCCTGATATTTTTTCTCTACCCCTAACCATGGGCTCTTCTCATTTCTCTATGGATGCATCCCAAGTCACTTCAGTTGCATCCACGTTTCCCTAACTTGCGTCTTTTCCTTGCGTCTAACAGCTGTAGTGACTTCTGATGGAGTTTGTGTCTGCACACATGTGCACTGTGATAATACTAATAAAGGTGCACGTTACTAGTTCTCTCTGTAGCCTGTTACCTGTTCAACTAACACCTGCACATGAATAAAAACCTACATTCTGTGTTTATACTGTGCACTGTCTCCTGCTTAAAGGCAGATGAACCATTTCTACTGGCGGAATGCGTTTATATTATTCATTAATTATTTGCATTTGTATTTATTGATATTCTGATTGTGAATTCATTGTTTAATAATCCAGAATATGATCAGAGTGTCTTTTGAACATTGGAAATTATTTATGAGGCTAAATGTTTCAGGGAAAATTGAAATTATGTAACTCATATCAAACGCTCAGGAATTTTCAGCCTCACATGTGACTGAATTGATATGACGACAAATAATGTAAAATATAGCCTAAATGTGTTTAAACTGCGTTTCTTGCTGACAGACAGGCTCTCCCTGACTATATCCATAATAACAGTTCATGGGGAAAATAACAAGATCATGAAAAGAAAAATCTCTAATTAAAGCTGCAAGCGGCGTTGAACGGGCCTTCACGCCCTTGCGCATGTCGGGCCGCGGCGCAATCGAAGGGCTCCTGTGACGGGCATGTAGATGTCTTCAGACCCGGGCTGTTTCCAGACAGTGCAAGAAGGAGATAAACATCACTTCCTTTGTCCACTATTTTGCCCACTGTTGGGGCTGCTTTACTGAAATTTCGTAGGGGGAGCTGTTCAGCCAGTTTGCATCACTGATGGAATATTGTCATGTACACGTGTTCAGGCCGGGAGTCTTATCAACCATGTAAAGTTTGGTGCAGATTGGAGCATTAACAATAAGTTATAGCAACATCTCTGTCATGGCGAAACATCAAATCTCAATTGTTTGAGGATGAGAATTTTCTGCAGGGTGAGACATGGCTGTCTTGCTCACACCTGTGTCATAAAAATCATGCCAGTTTTGCGCCCATTCACTTGAAATTCAATTAGTAAATTGAAAACCCATGATGAGTTTGTGTGTAAAACAAATTAATTTCCTAATTTTCATCAAGTCTATTTTTAGGAATGTAGACTTAAGAATTAAGAGTTTTAACTAGGGATGCACGACATTAGATTTTTGCCGATATCCGATATGCTGATATTTCCAACTCATTGTGGCCGATTGCCGATGCCGATATATGCACATATTTTTACCAGCTGGCTGAGGAGGTTATTATGCATGCAAGCATAGATTATACTATGATCAAGAAAGACAATATATGAAGGAAGAACTTAGGAAGACTGAAGTTCAGTAGCTCAGCATTTAAGTTCTTCCCTCATATAGACTATAGTCTTTCTTGATCATTAGTACAATATATGATTGCATGTGTAATAGTCTCCTCAGCCAGGTGGAAAAAATATGTGCATATATCAACATCAGCAACTGGCAAAAATGACAATCAAAAAGTGATCATGTTAAATAATCATGATCTCAATATTGAACAAAAATAATTGTGATTGTGATTTTTGCCATAACTGAGCACCCCTAAAAACAACATAAATTTTGATTTACATACACACACACACACACACACACACACACACACACACACACACACACAAAGAGTTTAAATATGTATGTGATAAATTGTAAATATGTATGTAATGAATTGTTTTCTTTAAGAAACTTTTACTTGAACATTTTTCAGTGTGCTCCTAAAGTTATATGTGTGCTCCTAATTTTTTTTCATTTAGGAGCACATGTACTCCTTGAAAAAAAAGTAAGGATTGAACACTGCTGTCGGATGTGTAGAAACACTAAGTAACTGGAGTGTGGCGCAGTCCAAGGGCTTCTGCCACAGGCATGTAGATGTTTTCAGACCTGGGCTGACAGGTCCATCCTCCCTCCCATTCTCTCTCTCCCTCTCAGCTGAAGAGAAGGATTTCAGAGTACTCTTCTTGTGAAATATCCTCATAAATCCCATGACTTTGGCCAAATCCTACATAAAAAATCACATTTTTCGTAAGAATTTTCGTCGCGAATCCATTGATACAGGTTTGAAAGTGGTCGGACTTATAGTTTAGACGTCAGACGCCCCAGTTTGGCACAAAGTCCATGCCCAGAGATTGCCTCTCCATTGGTTTACATTGTAAGGTGTGATGTCGCACTCCAACTTTCAGGGCTTACTAGATCTAAGCCGTTCGAGTTATTACAAAGTTTTTAATAACTTTTGTTCAGCACAGTGTGATAAGTCATGTATTAAAGTTTGAAGCTGATACCATTAACGCCCTAGGAGGAGAAAGCGTTTATTCAAGGTCCAAAATTGGCACAAAGTCGTACTTTGAAATTGAGATTGTAGGGCTTGATGAGACGAATAATTGAGTTTTGGTTCAATCTCTCAACGACATTCCTACGGGCCGTGGCGGCCGTTTTAGATACATAGGTGGCGCTCTCGAGCACATTTTGGCACTTTGGGGGTTATTTTTTACATTTTATCAAATTTTTCACCAGACCTGATGTGCATGCCAAATTTGGTGAGTTTTTGAGCATGTTTAGAGGGTCAAATTTAGAGTTGAAGTGGCGGATTAATAAAGAAAGAATAATAATAAGAAAGAAACAAACACACGAAAAACAATAGGGTCTTCGCCCTTCGGGCTCAGGCCCTAATAAATGAAGAAAGTTGTTTAAGTTTAACTGCAGTGACGTTGTGATGTATCAGATCAGTCCCGATCAGCTGCACCGTCCAATCAATAACTGATATCCAATAAGGGGGCGTGTCGGACGGTAAAAGACTTCCGTGATGGCACCTCTGGCTGCTCGATCCCCGCTGCTCCTATGAGCAGAGATAAGAGACTTGGGACCATGCGCTTGGGACGCCCGTCAAAATGGCGGACCAGAACAACTTCCGGTTCAGGGGAAGACCGAAGAGCGAGGAAAGATCAAATAAGAGACTAGGGAAGTACCCTCATGTATCCTCATTCCTTATGACTAAACCCTGGGTGTATAATAAGAGCTCTCATAATACATCCATGGCCTAAACCTAATCAACCTAACCAAGGAAGGCAATGAGTATTAGCCAATCAGAGGCGGAGTAGGGCGGGTCTTCGCGGAATGAGGGTGGAAAAAAGGCGTCCTGGCCATAGTTGGAAATAAGCATTCAACTGTGTGCTGTACCGCTGACGTGACGACTTGACACCGCCCGACTATCCGTCGCGTTCCTCGACTACTTTTCTCCGGTATGTCAATGTCTTTTGTATTTTGTTGACACATTTACGGTCATGAAGCGAACGACAGTTACAGTTAGCATAAACCGTGACAGGGCGAAATAGTGGGGAACTGTTTTCTCTGTGTTGAGGAACAACGACACAACACTTAGTTAACTTACATTAGTTTGGAATTAATTGGCATTCCAGAAAGGATTGGCAACCTGTCAGAAAAGGAGACAGAAGTACATCAAAATAATAATGTCATAGACCCAACGTTAAGTGATTGTCATTTATAGGCTGTCGTGTAGGGAAACACATTAGATACAGATAGGCAGCAGTGTACAACAACACAACAGCACTTGACCTATGCAAAGATGGAGCTCTCTGTGTGGAATAACTCTAGATATCCAACTCTTGCTGTGTTTTAATACAGCGTCCCAGTTTGTGCCGCCTATGTAGTAGCATACATTCAAGTCACCGTGACAGCAGAGTGGAAACCATCAGTCCTTATCTGCACATACTGTTTCTTATTGACATATGCCACTGCGTATTATGGTATGGTGATACTGTGTGTGTTTTGTAATCGGTATATCACTCCATGTCACTGGCACTCACCACTTTTCTGTGCCACTATTTTAGAGTCAAATAAACATTTAAACATTGAAAACACATTTACATGAAATGGTTTTTAGTGTAATGTGGGTGCTTTAGAACAGACGCTTCGCTTCTGAAACATTTCCAGTGGATATTGAAACAGAGCTGGACCACGATGCAGCCACATCCTATGGACAGGACTGTAATGTAAAATCTTTTTCTAACTTAGGTAACAAGTCATAGTCTTCTTATAGCTCCTGCAATGAATGTTTGAGTAGTTGGCGAAGGTTTCCTGGCCCCGAACGCTGCATCAATTTTACTTACTTGCTTACAAAGTAACTCTTTTGACTGCCATCAAACATAACTTTTCTTTGTTTACAAGAATACTCCCCAGAGCACCTTTAATTTGAGATAATGGATCACATATGTTATTAATTATCTCAAAGTAAGTAATTCATAAGTAAAACATGTCACACCAGATAGCCCTGCTCAACCCTTTTATAAAGCAATTAAAACTATTAGCAGTTTTTCTTTCTAGCTTTGGCATCAGAAATAGCCTCAGCCATAATGGAGCTTTTGTAATAATTGCTGGAATTCTCTAAACTCTCTAAATGAAACATTCAAGTGATACACCCACCTTAAAATTCAACCAACCACAGGTCTGCTGATGTACACAGCGCTGTTTTCAGTCTGAATGCAGCTGAGGAGCTCCTGTACTGAGCTGTATAACATGAAAAAGTCGAAAAAGAAAAGCGACAGCTTAATGACAACAGGAAACAGTAACTGGCTTGGTATTTCCTAACGATTCCTTTGGAATTGGAATTTTGGAACTGGTTCTAATTTTGAACTGGTTCTTGATGCCCAACCCTATTAGCAGGACAGATGTTCCGCCTATGAGTAGTTCTGACTAGACGTGGACAGAGTCTGTTGGACAATTTGGAACCGGTTGTTGACACAACCGTTCCAAATTGTCCGATTCATTGGAATTGTGTGTGTCACAACTTCCTTTTATTGATGCCGGCATGTTTTTGTGACAGTTGCGCATTGCAAAACAATGACATCAAACTCATGCATCTATGCTTGCAACGAGGAGTCATGGCAGTAGGACCGAGACAGCAAATAAAACACACCAGGAAAAACCGAGAAGACCCGGTACTGTGACCAGGCCGGGCTACAGGGAGAGCCACTGTTCTCTCAGTCTGCTGCTGGAGCTAACGGAGCTAAATAATGGACAGCGGACAGTCAGCTGTCACCAACCACGGCTAATGGGCTAGCTGACAGGCTACTGACTCACCACTGCTGCAGTGCAGTACAGTGATTGAGTGTTCATTCACTTCACTGCCTTGCTACAACTCCTCAAACAGTGGTTCTAAGGTGTTCCCTTCATAGCAGCGAAACATTCTGTTGTGGGTTGCATGGTTTAACAGTGTTACAACTCTACCATCAGCTGCAATCAGTCCATTCTAAAATCTGGTGTTCTGCTTGATCTGATGATGTAGTGGCAGTGTCCCCTCTTCTTGCCCTTTCCTGGTCTCCCTCTGCTCGCCTCAGCACCATATCATCCTTGTTCTACTCTGGCTCAAACTGATTCAGTACAACCGTCGCTCTGTAGAAAGTATAATCGCTATATTTGCCACCTGACATTTTCTTGTGAAAGCGTCACTTCTTGCCAAGTTACTTCTTTTCTAATTCCTTTTATTTACTAAATAGTATGCAGGCTTTCCAGCCCTGATCATCAAATGAAAGTGTAGGAGTATTAATACTTTATCATTGAATTACCTCGTTATTGGGGGCACCACCTCCTTTTTGGTTAGGATTTGTTAGTGCCAGGAGGGAGCACTAACCCTTATTCAGTTTAATCAATGAATCAGTCTCATAATTGTAAGTTCTTGTCCCAAACAGTGACCTCTGTTTTCTGCACTCACTTTTAGGATAAATGAAGACCTTTATTAATAGCGAAACGTCTTGCGGATACATGATGACTCAAGGCTTAACATATTGCATCAGGGAATGCTAAGGGGAAAGCTAATTCAACTTCTCTAAATAAATTCTTTAATTTTAACGTTATTCGACATCAACCCTTGATCACAAAGCCATGTTATGCCTTACTGTTGAGGTGTCTTGTCGTGGTAGAGGCGTCATCTTGGCAGGTCCAGCGTTGTTTGACGCAGCATCGCCAGCAGTGTTGCTGTGAAACAGCCCGGGTCAGCTGTGGCACATCTCCGTAGATGCAAAGGCGTTGAATGACGGTAGAGAATCAAGCCATTTCAGGCTGCTCTGGAAGAGTCTTTAGGCCGGCTTCACTTCTGGGTTGCAGTCTTGCTCTCAGAGAGCAGTTTCAAGCGTTCTTCTTTCTTCGTCTTCTTCTTCAAGAGTTTAAGTTGAAGATTCAGGCTTTTGGTTGGCTTGTAGTAACTTGAGTGGAGTGTCAAATAAAGTTTAGTCTGACTACGCTCAAGTCATCAGCGGCGTCTACTTCAAAATAAAATACTGTACATGTTTACTTCGAATTAAATTACTATACGTGGAAATATGAGACTTAATGTTACTAATAAAACAAAACAAATTAACTTTTTGCAATCAAAGATTAAATACAGATATATTTGGTTGAAAAACAAATAAAATAGAGAAATCTCTCTGAGGCTGTTTTTATAAGTTATATAAAACAGGAGGAGTTTGGGTGTGTTTCGTGTCGAATTATCGATGAACATTCAATTTCTTTGTTCTAGGGGATTTAGGTGTGGCTGGTGCTTTGCAGCCTGTGTCTCCTGAAGTAAAGGAATTTAGGGAAATCTAATTCTGAGTTTTTACATGTAAAAACTCACACTTCAAGTCACTGTTGCCTATTATTTCACATTAAAGCTGTAAACACATTTTTTTCATAATGTCCAAGCATTCATGATATATAACGGTCCTGTCAGCTTGTATCATATTTGTAAAACCATTCAAGAAACAGTTAAGCAGTTTACATGATTCATAATAAGTCAGTTCTTCTAATAACAAACATTAACCTTCATATTAACACTTCATGATGTCTAAGCATGTAACCCTCACTGATTCAACTTTCTCAAACTATTTGCACATCTTAAACCATCTATACTGAAATGAAGTTTAATACTATAGTGAAAGGAAATAAAGTTAGGCAACACTTATGTGATTAGATTACTTTCAGAAACATATTTAAATATAAGTTGAACATAACTTTTACTTCATAATGTAAAAGCATTCAATGTGACTATTATTTAACAATAAAAGAAAACTTTAAACTGAAATCCTTCAAACATTATATCTTTACATTCCTATTATTTTAGAAACTTCATTCTTTCAACACAACTGCTTGTCTAATTTAACTACTAAAATGTGATTGTCTCTGAGGTTAATAGATAAACAAATAAAAATACATGGTTATCAAACATTCATTGACTCTTTACATAAGGGAATTTCATTCTTGTCAATAGAGGGCAGTACTGTTACCTGTAGTATAAAAGGTTAATAAAATTTAAGTCCTGTATCTCTTTAGTAGATAGTCATACATATATGAAAGTTATACCATTCTTCTTGCACTTGCACAACAAATAACATGATATAAGTTGTATAATGATTAGACATTTAATTTACATGAATTTCAGGTTTGCCTCAGATTTGCAGGGAGGCTTCCCATAGTCCTCAGGAATGTGGGTTAGTTTATGGCTTTGGTGATAAGAGTCGGTGCTCCATCTAAGGTGGGAGTTGTCTTCCTCCGGTCCAAGTGGCCTTTAGGGTCAGTTCACGCGTTTAGTTTGTGTCATAATTCAACTTATCGAAATGGTTTCTTAGGAGGTCTTTCTGAGTCTGTTTAGCATCACTGATCAAACCCCCACTTAGGGTTACAAAGGTCAGTTCTGCAGGCCGAGGGTCTGCTCTTACCAACTTAGGAATCCAGGGAGTCTGTCTCTTATTTTCCTTAAAGATTAGTCAACAGAATTAAAGAACAAGCAGTTGGCCTCCTACAAGAGGGCACATCTGAGTTTGATGTAGAGGAATAATATATCTGCTGTTGTGTTGCTAAAACTGTTTTCCACTCTGAAGTCAGCAAAATCATTTTCATAGACTGTTATCAATCTATGTGGCAGCTGAATGGAGAAGCTTTGTCATCAGTATGTTGGAGACATGAAAGTTGGAGAAAAAAGTGCCCCCCTGTCTCTTTAGTTGCTGTGCTCCTGCCAGCACCAGAGGAAATGGTGGCAGGATATTTTTCATTGTTTGGTATGAGGTTGTTTGGCTGACCTCATTCTGCTGAGTGAAGGGCACTCCAGTGGGTGAGAGCTGTGTTTCAGCTCTCACGCAATTAAGTAGGCAGAGCTGGCATATAAAGGGAAGGGAAGTGATGCTGTTGTAAGGGCTGTACCCCCTGTACTTGCCTTTCAGGTGAAGAGACCTGGCTGTAGCTTTCTGAGCTAGCGGAAAGAGGCAGAGTTAGATCAACTTTAAATTAGTGGGATGTTTTTTTTTCTAGAGAACTGTAGAGATTTCATTTTCATCTGGATGAAATCTGCTCACAATGCCAGTCAGACCACCCCAAGATGTGGTCTGGCCAATCTGATAGCATTATGATTGCAACGTAAATTTACACAGTAATATTACATCATTTATATTACATAGTATGTGTTTCACTGGCCAAAAGCAGCACCTTTCCAGGTGACGTTGCATTGTGTTGTGGTAAAAGTGGAGACAGGTACACATCTTTTACTGGATGACCGTGTGTTTTATTTTGCCAGAGCCCTCTGTGTTGGCACTGTGCTACCCCCTTATTCATATAAATAAGGGCTATCTTTTTCATGCAGTGCTGTTGCCTTTAAAACACTGCTTTAACATGTTTTTTGATTATTCAAAAATTGATTGACATGTTAATACCAGGTGAAAATGGGGCCACAGTGTCGACAAAAATAATCTTAACAAAGGTAGATTCATAGCATAGATTGTTATCCCTACACTGCTGGAAACACGGCTATATAAGGCCATCTTTTCAGAGCTGTTTATCACAAAGAGCCTAACTCAAACAGAGTGAACTGTTCCTCTTGGATTTCGACTGACTTTTTCCCATAGACAACATTATGACTCACATTTGGAGCACTTCTACGGCTTGGATCAGCATGAAACTCTCTTAAATAACTCTTTCTATGGTTCTGATAAAAAGTCAAATGTGCACATTAAAATGTCAGGGGAGAAGTTAATTGTGACTCTCAAAGTGCAGTTGGGCAAGAATTTAACTGCGACTCTTAAAGTGCATTTGAGCAAGAAACATCAAATCACCAAGCTTAAAATTCTGTCATGGCGCATGGTTGAGAAAAGTGATTTTACATTCTTCAGTGTGGCTCAGTTCACTTTTAATGTCTGGGGGACTTTTGAGTGAATTCAGCAGCTAGTTTTGAATTCTCTACCACTCTGATTTACATCTCTAACTGGCTTTTCCATGGCAATGGTGGCTGAGACTCATGGGTATTGTAGTATTTTTTTAGATTTCTCAGAAACAAAGTTGAAATAATTGAAACTGGTTGACATAGCATAAACCTATAGGATTGTCACATTATCCAGGAGAGTCCTGGGTTTGTATGTTGAGTAATAATGAAGAAACTGTTTAAAGGACAACACTGAAATGAGAATACAAGATGGGGGGCGGGACATTTCTGGAATCAGCGCAGCCTCCCACTTTGCATCTCTATATTTTTTTTCTGGTGATTTGTACTGCCTCCATGCTGCCATATAGCATTGATCCAGACAGATTAAATATAGTCCAACCTTCATCTGGCTGGGGCAATGATCAGAATATCCACAGGGACTGAAAACATTCATTCATCTGGACAAATATGATATGAATATATGTAATTGGAGAGTAAGAAATATTCATTTGCAGAAACGGGCAGGTGTACCTCAGCTTGTTATAGAACCAAATAAACATCAATGTATCACACCAGTGGATATTTACAGAATAATCCAACTGCTGTGCTCTTCTTTCTCTCTCTCTTCAGTGTGACTGTCTATCTCATGGCTGTCCTCAGACGTGGGCTCTTCATGGCCCTGCATCATGCCCTTCGGCAAGGCAGCAGCTCAGTCAGCCACCCTGCACTGTCTGCTGTGCTGCTAGGTAGAGTAACTTGCTAGCTTTAGCTTTAATACATCCAACTGTGAGAAGACTATGTAGACTGCAGTCCTTGTTGCGGAACATCAGTATTTTGCATGTTTTTTGTCCATCTAATCATAATTTACCCATATCATATACTTACTGTACACCATGTGACCAAAATTATGTGGACACCCCCAATTAGTGATTACATTTACATAAATCCAAGCATACAGCCCTGACTGATTGTACATTTTCAATAGAATGAGTTGCACTGAAGAGCTCAGTGACTTTAAATTTGTCACTGTCTTTTGTCCTTTGTTGAAACATTTACTACCAAGTTCCAAACTGCCTCAGAAAGCAATTAGCAAGAACTGTTTGTCAGGAGCCTCTCGGCATATGTTTCTATGTACAAGCACTCTGATATCAGACTCTGGGGTGTTGGAAACGTGTTGTTTGGAGTGATAAATCATGCTTCACTATCTAGCAGTGTAATGGATGAGTCTGTGCTCACCAGATACCCGGAGAATGCTACTTCCCTGACACCTGTAGATTTTAGGGGAGGAGGAATACTGGACTAGGTCTATTTTTCCTGGTTTTAGTTAGGCCCAAACCCTGCCACAGCATTAAGATGTCTAGGGAAATGTTAATCCTACACAATTATATTGCTATACAATTAAATGTTAGACAATAATGTGCTTCCAAATTTGTACCGACAGTTTGGGGAAGTTCCTTTTACTGTTGGAATGTGACCATACCCTCTAGCACAAAGCCAGCTCCATAAAGAAATGCTTTTCCCAGTTTGCTGTGGAAGAGCTTGATTGGCCTGCACTGAGCTCTGACCTCAACACCTTTTGGATGAATTGGAACACCGACTTTTAGCCAGACCTTATCACCCAACATCAGTGTTGGACGTCACTAATGCTCTTGAGGTTGAATGGGATCAAATTTTGCAGCCAAGTGCCATCATCCACTGGAAAACTAGAAACCAGAAGAATGAGGCTGCTCTAGCAGCAGATTAATGACCATGGTTTTGGAATCACAGATGCAATGTTCAGGTGTCCATGTGCTTTTGGTAATGTAGTTTATATCTTATCATATACGTAAGATTAGAGCTGAGTGTTCTATGGATTTCATTTGATTAATTCTAATTTTTATTTTTGGACAATGTGTAAAATGTCTGAAACATGGAAATTGTGGCTTTGTAACAAGTGCAAATATGTCATTTTAACTGAGAGCACAGATCTTTCCCTCTCATGTGTCATCGCTGTCAGCCATCTTAATTCATGACATGACATTCAGGACAAAAAGCCTGAGCTTATACTGTGACCTTCACACTGCAGTGGAGCAGGACAAACATTTTATAAAATAAAATAGTGAGTGACATGTCCATACACTGGAGGAAAATCTAGATTATATGTTTCTGTTATATCTTATATCACCCAGCACTAATTGATATATTAGCACAAATAGTGGTTTTTTTCCGAACATTTATTTTGTACAAATATTTTAAATATTATTTGTTTTTAGAAAGAAAAAAAAACATGTCAAATACCAGCGCACAGGTGTGTTACATCGCTATCTCAGTCTCTCTCCTATGCTCTGCAGTTACATCTATCAACAGGTCTCAATGACGGGAGTCACATCCACCTGCTATATGATGCACATTTCCTTATTTGGACATCACTCCCAGAGTTGGGGGTGTTCCGCAGAGATAAAGCTGAGCTACTGACACGCACAAAGTGCTCCCAAGGGACTTTCTATAACCTGTTGTTCCCCTTCTCCTTTTCACAGTTAGGTTGTAAAAAATAGGCAGTAAATGAAAAGTTAATTCATAAACACTTATTTTAACACTTTAATATCCTAAAATTAAAAGCATAATAAAAACAAAAGCTGGATTTTTATGCCTATTTCCGCTATTATTCAAATACAAATACAAATACTGGGCTCTCTGCTGATTACATGACTTGCCCACTGCCCTCACTGTTTTTTTTAAAAAATAGAAATAAAACCCATTTAGTTCATTTTAGCATATCAGTGCCCTAAAATTCATCATCAAATAAAAAAACTACACTACAAATATAAACTGAAAGTGTCTGCTGGGTGCTTTCTGCTGCAAACACACATAGCTGTAACAGGATTTTCCCTGGATTTTTTTGAGACAAAGGTGGTAAAGGCTGGAGAATGTGCGTGGTGCGGTGTACACAGTTTGTGCTTGCAGTCATGCACTTTTAGTGGAAAAAAATCATGATTTGACCGACGAAAGTGTCCAAGATGGAACAAAAAGATGAAAGATAAAGGTGACACTTGACAGTGTCTATTTTGTAAGCCTGGGATGATGCTAACCTCCCAATTCAATACTATCACGATACCTAGGTGCCGATTTGATTAAGAATTGATTCTCAATTTAATGAATAGAAAAGGGGACACCATTTTCAGTGTCTTGCTCTAGTATACTGTGTGCCAAACCATTCACTGGTGTCCATAGTCCACTGAAATACAATATGAAACATAAATGGCAGATAAGATAAATGGTCCACAGTCTTTTTATTTTAAAAAGTTAACTGTATTAATTAATGCATTAATTAATTTGAAAGCATCATCTATGAGAATAACAAACTGAGGAGGAGGCGGAGTGCCTCACCTTCTTTTTATTAACGTCATGTCTCCAGTAGTGGAAGGCAGCCTCTCTGCTGTATGTTAGCTTGGGAAAGACATTGTTGTCCAAGACACTGAGTGGGGGCAGGGATTTGAGGTGAAACAGACTGAGCACCAAGTTATTTTCTTCACCTCAGAGTTGGTTAAAGTTGTTTAATGCTGCAGTGTGTATTAGTCATTTGGTCTCGTTTGTTACTGCACTGCTCTGCTAACATAAGTCTCTGTGTGACAGTGTAGAAAGTTCACAATATACTTCATGTTGTTCTCGTAAAACTAATTATTTTGTCAGTAAATCAAAACATGTTTTCTACCATTGCCTTTTGGGAAAATGAAATACAAGATAACTTTAGCATGTACGCTCTGTAGACTGTCCAGGTGCTGCACTGCATACAGTTGAGTTCTGCCTTTTTCATTCCGTCAACATCACATGCCTGAATTTTCAACAGAGGCGGCGGCCAGTTATAGAAAAGGCAGCCCACCTTTGAGTTAGATAGGCAGGGAAAACCCTGCTGTTAGTGAGCAGCTGCTCTTATGTGTCCCCAGGTCATGGTGCTTGTTTTCAGCAGAAATAAGATAGACAGATGAAGCTATAGCAGCTCTACAGGACTGTTTTGAGTGCACAAACTGGCACATGTTCAGAGATGCTGCCACCCAGGCGAGCCACATCAACCTTGAGGAATATACATCAACAGTAAATGTGTTGATGATGTGGTGATCAGAAAGACAATAAAATCATCTCCGCACCAGAGAGCCAGGATTAATGGAGGGGTGAGGGCTCTATCCAGAGCCAAAAAAGCTGCCTTTCAGTCAAGTGATAAGGAAACATACAACACCGCCAGAGCAAGACTGAAAGCTGACAACAAGGAGGCAAAGCGACACCAACACCACCAAAGATATGTGGCAGGTGATCCAGAACATCATAGGCTACAAAAGCAGGAGCGTCCCCATAATGTGTTAGGCCACGATGCCAGATGAGCTTAACTCATTCTATGCTCGCTTTGAGATCCTTAACAAAGAGTCAGCTGTAAAGCCCACTCCGCCTCCATAGGACCCGCAACTGTCAGTATCCACAACAGATGTGAGAAGAATCCTGCTGAGAGTGATTATGAATAAAACTGCTGGGCCTGATAACATCCCTAGCCGTGTACTGAAAACATGTGCCAACCAGCTAATTGACGTTATTACTGACATTTTTAACATCACTGTAACAGGAGAGTGTTCCCACCTGCTGCAAGACAGCTATCATCATTCCTGTACCGAAAAAGTCTGCGTCTGTGTCTAGTCTAAATGACTACTGCCCTGTGGCATTCACTGGTATTCTGATGAGGTGCTTTGAAAAACTGGTTCTCAAGCACATGAAAGACAACATCCCACACAGCCTGGACCCCCCAGTTTGCATACAGAACCAACAGATCCACATAGGATGCCATCTCCACTGTCCTCCACTCAGTTTTTGCACACCTTGAAAATAATAACATCAGAATGCTGTTTGTTGATTTCAGCTCAGCATTTAATACAATCTCCCCCATGAAACTGATTGGAAAATGTAGCACTCTGGGGACTGTTTGTGAGGAATATCGATATCCAGTTGCAGAGTGGGGTACTCAAGCCCAGACAGTTTGTATTGGTGGTCACACCTCCTCTACTCTAGTGCTCAACACCGGAGCCCCCCAGGGTTGTGTGCTCAACCCCCTCCTATTCACACTGCACACCCATGACTGCAACCCCTGACAGAGAGAGAGAGAGAACTCTATTGTGAAGTTTGTGGACGACACCGCCATCATTGGCCGGATTTCAAACAACGATGAGAGTTCATATTGGGAGGAAATCAACAGTCTTGCAGAATGGTGCACAGAGAACAACCTACTACTCAACGTCAACAAAACCATGGAGCCAAGGAACAGTTTTAAGTTCCTGGGTATCAGCATAACAGAGAACCTGTCATGGACATCACGCATCTCCACCCTAGTAAAAAAAAGATCAGAAATGACTGTACTTATTAAGACAACTTAAGAAGGCAAAATTCCTGTCCCAAGTTCTTGTTAACTTCTACAGAGGAGCAATAGAAAGCATCCTGACTGGAAACATCACAAGTTGGCATGGGATGTGCACGGCCCAAGACAGGAAGGCGCTGCAGCAGTTTATTAAAACTGCCCAGAATATCATTGGTACCCATCTACCGAGCATCAGTGATATCGGTGAGGTGAGGAGTCTGCATGGAGCCCAAAGGATACTAAAAGACAATACCCACTCCAACCACAGCCTGTTCACCCTGCTGCCATCTGGCAAGAGATACAGAAGTATCCGCTGTTGTACCACTAGACTACAGAGCAGCTTCTTTCCCTCAGGCTGTGAGACTCCTTAATTCATCTTCTGCACTCCAATATAAAAAATAATTTTATTTTTATGACTTATTATTTATTAATACATTCATATAATTTCTGTTTTTGTGAGTAGCATTAAGGGACTACAAACTACATTTCGTTATACAATCTTGTAATCTTGTAAAATGATAATAAATAAATCTTGAAACTCTCCCGCTCTCTGCCTGCTCACCCTGTTTTCGGATGGTAGGCAAGGTGGGTAATGTCAATGAAATCATATCCATCCTCAAATAACAGGAGGACTGGTGCCACCTATGAGTCAAACCTAAATCTCAACACTGTATAGAATCTGTAGAGTTGTGTGCGTGTTTCTTGGTGCTGAAGTCATTGCAATGGAATGACCAATATGAAGTTCTTATAAGGGACTCTGGTCAGAGTCCAATCTCTTACACTTTTCTTTCATAATATATTAAAGAATAGACTAATGATGTTCAAAGACACAATGGCAATGCACTTTTAGAGTGGCTTATTTGGTGACTAGAGAGAAGACGCACGTTTTGAAGATGCACGTTTTTAGTACTCAGAAAGCTGTGATGTTATTGGTTGGTTGCGTTTTTCTGTATGTTTTCTATTTAGGATTTTACTTTCTGAGCACAGATTTTCTTTCATTTATGATTCAAGAAATTAAAATGGCTAGGAATAGGTCAAAAAGTATTTTTAAAATTTGTGAAAATTTTAGTCACCACCAGCTGAATATGTGGATTAGTCACCCATGTACTAATGCTTTTTGTTTTTCTAGGTGTGTGTTCATGTTCCTCATGCCTGTTAACCAGTGTCCTTCAAACTCTGCATGAATCAGGGGGATCCCAAACAGATCCTGATGACCAGCACTTTTATTCCACATCGTGTGTCTAATGCTGTTCAGTATCTTGACCTGTGTTGTCTCTCCTTCTGTCTGCTCCTCTTCATCCAGCCCAGTCCTTGGTTGTAGCCTTGCTGAGAGGTGTTTGGTTCTAGTGGTGGGTGGAGTACCTTCCTCCAGCAGCCATGTCGGGCTTCAATCTTCTGCATCTAGTAACCAAGAGTCAGCCTGTAACTCTGAGGTCCTGCAGTCTTCCCACAGGTCCACTGACTGGGTGCTGTATGCCTGCTGTGCTCTGCCTCTCTAAAGCCTTAATACCTGGCTGGTGTGCAGCATGTCTTTACTGTCCCAATCTGCGTGTGTCAGAGTGATGAGCTGCTTTCACTTATTTTCTTATATTTGATCAGTCCTCTCAGGGAAAGCCGACCAAATTTTTGCAGTGAACAATGCTTGAGAGTTCCAAAGTTAGACCAAATCAATTGGACCACTATATCTTTTAAGCAGTGGCTTGTGTTTGTGCCAGTGACTTCAGTAAGTTCCAGGTACTGAAATTATAGTTATAGCTATAGCTTCTTTACTCATTCTTCAAATATTACTTAATTTGAATGTCTATTATATTTTAATCTTATACTTATCATATACTGTATATACAGTACTGGTCAAAAGTTTATACTCTTTGCATCATTCAAGGCCCTTGAATGAGAAAGTGTGTCCAACTTTCGACTGGTTCTTAAAGTGGTTCTAAATAGAAGGGTTATTCTAAAAGGACCTTATTAGTGATTTTGCATGTTTTCGAACATTACTATAAATGACTTACTTTACAGATACAGATTTGCAAAGAAAACCATGCTGTTGTGTTTTACTTGGATATTGATTTTACTTGGAAACTTAGATGTTTTTTCTACTGTTCCAGGAGTCCACTGAATTATATTAATATCTATATGGTATGAACAATCAATTAGTAGACTCCTAAAACCTCTTGGGGTGTATAATCCATCCCAGTGAACATCAAGTTTGCATTTTTTTTCGTCAAAGTTTGTTATTGTTGATGATGAGGTAATACAGTTTGACTTTTCTGACCCTATTTTCATGGCAGCACAACAACCAGCACAAGCAGTGCTCTTACAGTTTGTTGTTTTTCTGACCTTGAGATTTACTTTGCCTGTCTGTATGGTATTTAGGTGCCCAGTGCAGTGTGTAAGGTGCACAGGTGGGAGGTTCATTCAAATGAAGCAGCGCAAAGGAAGCTGTTGGTATTTTGGTCAAAATCGGGTCTTAGAAGTTTCACTGAGAATAGATTTTTTCAGAACCCCGTGGCTGCAGCAAAGTCACTCAGCTGACACAGCAAACTAAATACTCTCAACAAAAGCACATTAACAGAATGATGCATAAAATGCAAATACACAATTTTAATCAAACTCTCCCCAACCAGTAGATGCATTTAAACTCAAAAAATAACTTTAAATGTAGTTAAACCAGGAATGTCTGTATGTTCAATGTCTGCTGCAGCATCTGAAGGTAGCAGGACAGATATGTTGATAAATCTGGAGCCTCTGATAGAAAAGTGTTGCAGAGCACACTGTACACTATTTACCTTCATTAAATCACATCAGGCTCCTATAAAATAAGCACATACACCTGTACTCACATCAGACTGGTTTGTTATAACCTACTGTTCTGCCTGTTTATGTAGGAGAGACGGATGCATCACTGCCTCTTTCCAATCTTTTTTGTAAGCAAAAGTGTCATTTCATTTTTGATTCCTTAAATGCATTACAGTGCAAGTGCTGTTGTGTCACATTAGTTACAATATAATGTGAACATTAACGACAGCAGCAATAGCATCAGATCGATGAGATCATATAGCCCTAAATTGTTTCACTAACTTCACCCACACAGTCTGTGCACTGAAAACATACTGCTGTGAACTGGTGATTGCACTTGTGCCATTTAAAATGGGGCCCTTCAAGTCAAACTGCGTTTTCTACTGCATTATAAGATAAGATAAGCCTTTATTGATCCACAACGGGGATATTCAGGGTGTTGAAACAGCACAAGGCAGAGAAAAAGTTAAGAAATAAGAATTAAAATAAAACAATGATTTAACAATGATTCATTTCTCAAATGTGTCCTTACAGCAAGGAACAGCTGTGGCTAGATGCACTGCTGTGCTCCTGCTTGGTAACTGACCTGTGATGCTCAAACAAGCTGTGTGTTTTGCGACTGAACACGTGGCTGTGCTGGAGACCAGAGGGAAAGCCGTATTTTTCAAAGTCTCTCTGTGTTCAGCTCTTTTGTAGCCTCTAATTGAGTTTGTGTGGTTTGGAGTTTAGTTTCTCTCCTTTGTTGCTGTTTGTACTGTCTGCTGTCACACAGCTGAAATTTCAGGTGCTAACAGAATAATCAAATGATTCACTGCTTGGCTTCCTTACAGCTTGCACGCACTGAGTGCTTTTGTTTTTGCTAAACTAATTTCCTTTTAGGTCCTTTTTGTGTTGTGTTTTTTGGATGAAAACAAGATGGGGTTTTCTGTTATGCTTACCCTTGTGTGATGTTTTTTTATTTCCTAACAAAATCATCAGTGAGGGTTCTCTCATATGTGAGAAGTGTCAGAGCAGGGAGTTCAGAAGTTGATGCAGGAGCCCCGATCTGCTTCAAGATCTACTTGACTAGGAACCACATGTAAAAAAAAAAAAAAAAAAAAAAAAAAAAAAAAAAAAAGAACTAGAACCACTTACCACTATCCACTTTATTCTGAACAGCTGGCAGTAACACACACACACACACACACACAAACTTTGGGGAAACCTCTATAATAAAAAGGTTCACATCTCTCCTACAGTTCATCCATAAATACCTAGCTCTGTTCTTATAAGGCTTTTGGAGAAAATACTGAATCTGACATCTGTGTTCCAAAACCATTTTCAGAGTTGGTGTGTAAACATAGTGGAATATACATGGGATTATGCCCAATATCCTCAGAAAAAGATAACAGAGCTGGTGTGCTACTGTCTTAATTTTTTTATCACTCTTTTGAAGATTGGATCTTAATAAGAGCTAGTGTAATAGTAACACGCAGCTTTATTTTCTTGGTGCCATCAGAAGACCTGCATAGTTAGTTTTTTTTGTCCTTCCTGCCTTCCCCTTCAGGAGCACGTCGAACTAAGAAGACATGGCCAGTGAGCTTCTCTCAGGAAGAGATAAAGAAACGCCTCACACCAATGCAGTATCATGTTACCCAGGAGAGAGGAACTGAGAGGTAGAATGAAGTGCTTTGACAATTATTTTTCCTAGTTTTTGAAGTGATTACTACATTTATGTTAATGTCACACTGTCACCATGTTTTTTGTCAACAAAATGAACACTGCATTAAATCTATTTATATTTGCACATAGTGTCAAATTTACAGCACTCTGTGCAGTCCCTGATTTTTTTCCCCTTCATCAGGTTGGAGGTCAAATTTTTGTGCATGTGTTTTGCACATTTGCAAGTCAAATTACAACCTCATGCACAATATAATACAGAAATGTCTGGTCATTACTAATACAGTTTTTTTCCACAGTGCCTTCGCAGGGGAGTTCACAGATCATAAAGATGAGGGGACCTATGCTTGTGTTGTCTGTGGGGCTCCACTGTTCAGGTAAGAGCTGCACATATGCAGGCCTGACATTACAGAGAGAAATGTTGCCTGGCAGAGCCTCTTACCCATGTAAAGAATCTGCAGATGGAAGGATCAGTTAGAATGTAAACACTGTAAATTATGACTACATGACCTTTTCTTGAATGAAAAACTGTTTTTTGCCAGATGTTGGGAACAATAAAACTCCACTACAATATAAAAGAATAATATAAGGAAGATAAGATAGTATTTTTACAAACTGTATTAACATGAAATTAACATGTTACTACTCTAGATTTTGGATTCAAGAAAAGGTCAGGAAATCACACACGCTTAATTTTTTATTTCGTTAGGTTTTCTTCTTTAAAAACTTCACAGTCAAATTCACTTTACATCATTGCTATGAACTATTGTGCCCTTGCGCTTATGATAAACATTAAACTATCAAAAACATCTAAACTGTTTTACAGACTGTTTATCATCTTAACAAAACCTGCACAATTACTTGAAAACCACTGTTGTAACATTTTCTGAATCCTCTGTCACTGTGCTTTCACAAACAAGAATTCTTGTTTTATGCCATGAGTCGAGTGAAAGAGCAAAATCACTTTTCTAACTGACACTCTCTTCTTTTTTTATAGCTCTAATGCTAAATTTGACTCAGGATCAGGTGAGTTGAACCACATTATTCTGTAACCCCAACATCCAGTGGATACAGCTGGGTAGCATTCTGGCTCAGTCGCTGCTGCTGGAGATCTGCCATCCTAGCGAGCAGTGGTGGAAGAAGTATTAAGATCCTTTACTTAAGTAAAAGCTGTTAAAGAGGAATTTCACTCCTGTAAATATGATGATTTCTTAAAACAAGGTCACCTATGTAGTAGAAATGTGCAGTTATTTTCTAAGCTGCTGGCCCATGACCAGAGAAAACTGAGAAAACAGCTGTAGATTCACCTATTGCTCTAAAGGGGGAAATCCTACAACAACCAGAATGCATTGCATGTGTTCCCATTCAATGCTACTGAAAGTGTGTTTATGCAACGCAGGTGGTAAATAGTTTCCTAGTGGAGCAGCCGGTTAGCAGAGACAAAGTTAGTAGTGATCAGTATTATATCTCTTTAAAGAAGCTTATTTTCATTTACAAAATGTTTTTCCTCATCTAGTCCTGATAAATCATATCTGTGTTTTTAACTATCATAAAACAAGGACCTGAGACCTTATTGTGCTCAAGCTGGATGTAGCCGCATAGGTTGCAGGTAACACACAGTCGCTGTTGTGCTGTTCTGTATTGAGAGCTGGCTAAGTCCAATATGACATTCTGTGAGAAAACAATGTCAGGTTTACCAAAGCGTTGTAAAGTTTGTTACCGTGCAGAGTTTTCAGTTCTGTCTCCATTCTTTCTGACAATCCTCACCAGGTACCAATCAATGCTGCAAGACTCCGGCCACAGCGCCTCTTTCAGCTGCGGCTGTAATATAGCAACAGTGGTTGCTTTTCCTCCATACTCTGCTGTGTCTGATTCCCCAGCACAATATTCAGCCTCATAAGTTATAACAGCAGTGCCACATCTCTGATATGACATTATATTGTAAAGCTAGTTTTTTGTGTTAGATTCAGCTCAAAATTCTCTGGGTCGCTGTCAGTGGAATCACAGAGTTTATCCAAAAGAAAGTTTGCACCATGAAGTTTGTTGCAGTTTTCAGTTCTGTCCTATCGTGGTGCATCTGCTACAGACATCACACCAGCCATCACTGGACACTGGTCGATGCTGCTAAACCTGCACATTCTGTCTTTCGTCTGTGACTGTAACATAGCTCCGGTGCTTGCTATCTCCTCCTCCTCTGTTGTGTCTGTATCCACAGCACAATATTTGACCTCCTAACAATAGTGCCGTAGCCTATATATGACTCCCAACATTATATTGTAAAAGCAAAATACATTTTAGATCCAACTTTTCTGACCACCTGAGGCTAAAAGTTCTCTGGGTCGTTGTCAGGAGAATCACAGAGTTTATCCAAAAGAAATCTTCAGCAGCTGAAGTTTGTGTGTCAGGCCTCAGCTGTAACATAGGTCCAGTGGTGGCTTCCTCCTCCAGACTTGCTACATCTCTGATTCATGAAACTAGTTTTCTTCCAAATATACTGATATTTTAAAGTATTTAGTAGTATGATATTTTAGTGTCTGCTTTTCCCTCTCACTGGCAAGAAAACAATATGGCGGATGGAGTGTTTAAGAGACCCCCTGTTGACATTCTTTGAAGGCACCACTACAAGAAATGAGGAAACGTAGTTTGTAGTCAAAGGCAGATCACCAAAGTTCTTGCACAGCTGGTATTGTTATCAAGTAACAATAAACTTACAGAAACATTATGACAATAGTCCGACTTAGTGTTATTATTGACTTAGTATTTCCAGAGAGAAGTTGATGCTTTTTAAATGGGAATGTATTGGAGCCAGCATTTAGTGACAGTCAGTGATACTGCACTTCAAGGTGCTTCTGCATTGGCTTCAATTACTGCACATAATTACCTGCTCTACATTTAAACTTACACTAGTTCTGCTCAAGCACTCTTAGCTCTGTCCCTCTTTTAGCGACTTTCACGCTAATCCCGCAGTTGGTTACATGCTATTCAGATCTGCTAGCTGCTTTAGCTTAGCAGCTTAGCTTAGCAGTTAGCGATGACTTTTCACATAGAGCAGGTCTAGACAGTACTCTTTATTTTACAGAGACCCAACATTCCCCCATGAGCAAGCACTTGGCAACAGTGGCAAGGAAAAACTCTCCTTTAATGGAAAGAAACCTCAAGCAGAACTGGGCTCTACATGGGTGGCCAACTGCCTTGACTGGTTTGGTTGAGAGAAAGAGGAGGGAGAGGGGGGAGAGAGAGACACAGAGAAGCATAACAATAATAATAATAATAATAACAATAACAACAATAATAACAATAGAAATATGACTAAAAATAGTAATAGCAGGTTTGGTCATTAAGCTGGTACTTGGAAGCCCACTATCCGTTACTAGGGGGTCCTTGACCATGATCCATATGAACCTGTGTGTCGAAAAAGTAGAAAAGCTGCAGGAAAGAAGCCAAGTTAGTAACATGCAATTATGGTACATGAATACATACGTATGGGCAAGGGAGGAGGAGAGAGGAGCTCAGTGCATCATGAGAAGTCCCCCAGCAGTCTATGCCCATAGCAGCATAACTAGAGGCTGGTCCAAGGCAATTCTGGGGCCAACTTTAACTATAAGCTTTATCAAAAAGGAAAGAGAGGGTGTTTCCCCCCTGAACCAAATCTGGAAGACAGTTCCACAGGAGAGGAGCCTGATAGCTGAAGGCTCTGCCTCCCATTCTACTTTTGTAGACTCCAGGAACAACAAGTAAACCTGCATTGTGGGAGCGCAGTGTTCTAGTGGGGTAATGGGGTACTATGAGCTCTTTAATATGATGGTGCCTGACCAGTAAGGGCTTTGTTTATGAGGAGAAGGATTTTAAATTCTAAAGAATATGTTAGCTTAAATGAATCCACCCCCCCACAGTATATTAATACTCACACTTTGAGACACTAGCTGAAGAGGTGGAGTTGCAGCGATTTTCAACTCAAGCCTATTAATCAATCGTAGACCTAAACTTCTTTATAACTCATTCGAAAGTATTGTTCTTAGTCTTTAACACCCAACCTGGAAAAATTTACAGCCAATTCTATTTGTTATAGTATAAAACATATAAGAAGGCCCCGTGGAGTGCCAGAGCTGCCTATTACTTATCATTAATAGAGGAGAATAAAAACAGCCCTAGTTTCCTTTTAGCACTCTGTCCAGGCTGACAAAGAGTCATAACTCCATTTATGGTAAATGGACTGTACTTGTATAGCGCCTTTCTAGTCTTCTGACCACTCAAAGCGCTTTTTACACTAAGAGTCACATTCACCCATTCAGAGGCTACCATACAAGGTCCCAACCTGCCCATCAGAGGAAACCTAATCATTCACACACATTCATACATCGATGGCACAGCCGTTTGAGGCTCAGTATGTGTGTGTATGTATGTATGTATGTATGTATATGTATATATATATATATATATATATATATATATATATACCTTCCTGGCTCCTCCAGTATATTTACATATTGGTCTTGTGATTTTGGATATATTTCTAAATAAATATTAATTATATATATTATATATTTAAAATGTAGTGTACAGCCTAATATACAGTAAGACTCCAGCACTTTGTCATCTATTAAGAAAATCAGGTCTGGTAAATAATCATTAGACTATGCTGAATTAAATGGCCTTTTATTAACCTGTGGCCATGGTGAATCATAGTATCGGAGCTCCATTGATGATGGCTTTTTTCATTCACCACGCACAAGCTTAACTCAAAGTGAACATACTCAGAGCTGATTGAACTGAATCTGATCAGCTGTTCTGGAACCAAAAATTCAAGAGTTTACCATCTCAGGGTTCATCAACTCAGAGTTCAGGGTTAGGCTCAGAGTTTGTTAAACCTGCTGTCTGGATTAGACCCCAGCACTGTCTGATGAGTTATCACTGTCCTCTGCATGTCACTTCATCTGTCTGCGAACATGTTCCTAACATGATCCTCTCATGTGTTCCAGGTTGGCCATCCTTCTTTGACCTTATGAAGGAGGAGTCCATCACTCTGTCAGATGATTTCTCCTATGGGATGCACAGAGTGGAGACTACCTGCAGCCAGGTACACTATAAACCCTTGAACCGCATCTTTCTGCTGATTAGTTGTTCACTGCTTTATGTTGAGAGAATCCAATCTAATGCTCTCCTACACTATTACAAACTGTTTTACAGACAAATAAAAAATAACAAAAGACTAGAAAAAGAAAAATGACATAAAATCATATTTGAAACATAAATAGAAACAGCAATAATTAATTGTGAATAATGAGGCAAAAATGAATAAAAGTATACTCTGTACAAAGCTGTTAGATGCAATCAGATGATCAAACAGTTTAACCCTGTTACTGTATCTAAATGATACATTTTTTGGTTTTGTTTCTCCTGTCTGTCTTAGAGGCAATTTTGAGAATCATTATTCAATTAGAACGCTTACAGGGAATCATATTTTACAGCATGTTTGCTTGACTGACAGCTTATTATACTGAGCCATGGCAGGCTGCTGCTTGATGTTTTACCTAAGCTCCCCCAAGCTCTCCTACTCTTTCACCAAATGTGGATTTTCTTGATCCAGAAAAAAGTCTGCTCATTATGCCAAATACTCTATTCTACTTAAAAATAAAATGGCTTGGCTTTCTGTCAGATGACTATTATTGCCTATCACAACATTATCACAGCACATATTTGGCAAGCGACAGGGTTCACTCTGGATGGGTCACCAGTCTATCATGGGGCAGACCAACATTAGCCCTGTGGGAAAAAGCCCATTCATTTCAGTGAGACCACTGCATTGACAGAGTGGTGGTGCCACTGCAGACGGCTCAGGCAAAAACCTTAAACTGGCTCAACTTTTGCAACAACACAACATCATCCTGCAAAGACAAAACCTCATATTGATTTTACAATCTATATTTCACTGATTGATATTGTTGCATTTACTTAAAGCCAATATGTATGTGTAGTGTTGAAAATACCTCACCAGACAGACAGCAGTACCCACTTGAAAGAAACTAGTTTATACTGTGTGTTATTCGACCACATCTGAAGGCAGACGTGTTTATAGCTGTTCCAAACCACCACAATGGGAGGTGGTGTCAAAATCTCTCTGCCAAATGGGGGGTGGAGGCGCTATAATAGTTTAAATATGGGAATAACTGTGCAGTTGAAGGCACTGTGACAAAATTAAGGATATGCGCTTCAAATCCAAAAATGCTACAAATTGGAAAACACAAAAGTTAAAACATTAACTTTAAGGGAAATAAGCTTCAAAACAAAAAACAGCCGCAAATCTCAGAACACATACAAAAAGGAACAAAACACATACAGTAACAGAAGCAAATCAAAAAGACTTGGTAACAGGAAGTGTTCCCAGTCTCTAGGGGGAGTGATGAGCTCTTTGACCTTGTCTTGGAAAAGACACAGTGCGCTTAATCAAGATTAATTTCACCTCACCTGGAAAGGAAAAAAGAATAACGGTGGACATTTCATAGGAACTTCTCTTATTCAGTTTTTATTTTTTAATTTTATTAGTTGGATTTTTTACTGTGTGGTGACTTTAATTAATAAGAGAGGCAAAATAACTTCAATAGCCTATATTATAGATAGTTTTGTTAACAGAATAAATCTTTATAGTGTAAAATCCAACTAATAAAATAAAAATCTGTCTCTCTAAACAGAATATGAAGAGTTTTTATAAAACATCATATTGCTCTTATGTATGTTTATTTTTATTTATTTGCTTTTTTATTACAAGTTTTGTATGTGTTTTGTCCTTGGGGGCCACTGCATAAAGAGGCACAAACAGCTCACCAGTTGCCACACCTACATGTCCACAGGATGTCACAGCATATGATCCAAAATAAACCCTGTCACTGAAAGACTAGAGAGAGAGCCCAAAGAGAATAATTTTTGCAACAACTAGAGGATCACATGGACATGCGGATTATGTAGAACATGTTCAAGTCGTTACTAAAATGCCAAACCTTTCTCATTGTGTTTCAGTGTGGAGCTCATCTGGGACACTTGTTTGATGACGGACCAAGACCCACAGGAAAACGCTACTGCATCAACTCGGCCTCGCTGGCTTTCCAGCCCAAAGATACAGCCTCCTCCATCTCCAGCTCCACGGCTGAGGGTGAAGCTGTCAGCTCAGTGAGCGACAGGAAGACAGAGCTTTGAAAGAATGACCAAGCAAGACTGACGGCTGTGTATGTGTAGGAAGTCCAACAATTTACACACATCAAATAGTTAGATGTTCTGTGTGTTTTATTCACAAGGTACAGATACAGTATGTGGTTATATTGAGAGGAAGGAAGGTGCTCAGGTCTCAGACACAGACCAGATACTCTGGTGTGAGAAGGAGAACACTTCCAAAACAGCCATTTTGTTGGCACAGTCAAAGCTGTAAGACACACTATATCAGTGGATTGCCTTAAAGGGATCTTTCAGGATTTGTCAACCTTAGTGTTTTTCTCCATTATGATTATTTGTTAGAGGGGAGCAGGAAGAGTATCTGGTATGCTCTGTGTTCTTCCTTTCCCAATTAACGTTTTGTTGCTGGAATCTGTGTTTCTCAACTGTCTCAAACAGAGGACGTGACTAAAATTTGATCATGACTGACCATGGACATGACCCTGAACAGAAGTATAACACCCATGTTGACAAATACCATTTTCCCTGGTTTTCCTTTTACTTTCATAGGTGGATGAAGTGCTTTGTAGTACACACACACACATATATAATGTAGAGATTTTGATATTATAACTTAAAATATTTTATTAGAGTATATTTTTGAAGTGATGTTTGATACTGAGAGGTTGATTTATGCAAGTGCTCCTGTCAGCAGTGACACAGGCAACAATGGAGCATATTGTGACAGATGGTAGTGTGAGCAAATAATGTATATTTAATCCCTTTTGGTCACTTTCTGTATTTGTTCTTTCTTTAGTTCTTTGCATTATGAAATATTTTCAGTTTTTCTTCACAGCTTGCATTAACACACTTAATAGATAAATAAATATCTAGAAGGAGTATGATTGTCTTGTTCAATTATGTTGAAAAATGTTAAAAGGCATATGTGACAAAATAATCTCAACTCAAGGTCCACTTTCTAGTTTCCTTGGGGCTTTTAACTTCATAATTGAACTGGCTCAGGTTGCATCATGTGACCAAAGAGTTGGCCTTAGTGTCACTGATAGTTTTCTAATATGCTGTTGTGCAAATCAGATATTTAGTTTTAGGTTTTGCATCATAACATTATCTGTGGTCAACTAAAGCTGTAGTGTAGACTCACCCAAAACCATTTTACACAACTGCTTCAGTCTAAAAAAGTCCAACTGAAATCACATGTAATCATCAGTTTCTGCATCAAAAATATGTAACATGTTGACATATAATATTTATGTGGAAGAATTAGAATAAAGAATAAGGGGGAAATATCAGAAATGCTCCTTTTTTGTCTCTGCCTACTAGAGGGGTGTGTCAGTGCCCAACTTAACCAACAAAATGGATATCATGACATTTCTGAAGAAAATTAATGCAGAATGTGGACCCTGTCAGAAAGACCTTGTGTAAAATTTCACCTGCTCGTGTGGATGTCCCGGTGCTGACACCAGTGGAAGCACCAGCGCTGCTCTACCAGCTCTCGAACATTGGGGTGAACAGCAAAGAGGTAACCAGATGAGTCCACCGGTGGGCCCCATCTGTACTAACTTGGGTAACAAAGAATGTGCTGATCTCAGCCCACCTTGCCTGGATATCTAAAGCCAAGTTTTGATAAACAGAGACGGTCATTTTCATTGGAGTATTTCAAAATGTAAAGCTTAATGAAGCTTTGGCAAAAGTTTAAGAAGTATTCTGCCTTTATTCCTCTACAGGTGAATGTCTACTATTTCCTCCTGTTCTATTCTTCTGCTTTCCCACACTGCAAAAATACCTTCATTCACAATTCTGACATCACCATACCTGACAAATGATCTTTTTGCCTGTTTCAATCAAGCCAATAGGACCCCAAATGCTCTTCTAGGGACTGATTGGTATCGCTGCAATCCTGCCATTTTTTACTTTCAGACCTACTATCTCTGATGGCCCTCTAGCCTTTATCACAGGATAAACTCCATCCTCTTGCCTCTGGCCTCCAACCCTCTGCCCCCTTTTGCATCAGAAATCCCAATAAGTCGTTTTTCAAGCGGACAATTTGCTCTGTAGAGCTCACTATGCTTACAGTGTGTTATGTTTCATGATACACAATTTCTTATCTCCTCTCAGAGCTGAATCATCCCTGCCATGGTAAGACTGCTTTCATTTATTTTGGGAGCTCCTGTCCGGTCTCCCATCCTCATATAGGCCTACTCTATGAAAATGTTTCACATTGATGGAATCCAATTATTAAAAAATCTTTCTGTTGCTAATGACAATAAATATTGTTATACACTTACAATTGATCTCTCCTTATTGAAATAGAAGAGAGCAAAGACGCAGATGTGTTCTGTTTTCCTTGCAGACACTTAAATTGCAGTAGTGGTCATAGAGATAACACTTTTGTGAACGGTGTAGACTGGGAACAGAAACATGATGAGTGTGCATCACGTTGACAGTGCATGGAACAGCAGCGTTGTTTGAAAACCAACTCCACTGGATCAGTCGCTTCCCAGCTGAGTGACACACACAAGGCCACCGTATAATGCAACAGGGAAGATGCAATTTCAGTTGCCAAAATGCTGCTTTTCCTGGGCAAACAAGGACTCTCCCTGCGAGGGCACTATGAAAGTGAGAGTTCAAGAAATAGGGAAGCTTTCTGAAATTGTGTAAATAGTATTCCACACATGATGACGCTTTCAAATCGAATTGGAATTTCTCCTTCAATCTTATAAGCCATAAAAAGTCAGAACGAGCTGTTGGACATTGCTGCCAAAATTGTAAAACTAAACATCATTCAGACCATTGAGTATAATGGATTCTATATTCTTCTTGTGGACAAAGTGTGCAGTTTTAGGCAGGAGCAGTTGATACTATTCATGAGATACACAAACAAACTGGAATAAAAGAGAGGTTTCTTGGATTCGTGGATTTGTTCAGATATGATGGATGCTGAGGCCTGCCACATCTGGCCACATGAATGGCGTTCAGCAAAAAGTGCACCAGGATCACCCCTCCACTGTCTACATCCATTGCATGGCACACAAACTTGATTAAGTAACAGTAATATTAATATATAATACCCTTGAGGGTCATTCTTTCACAGCCAGTGTTGTTTCCGATTTTCAAAATAAAAGCCCAAGATGGTGACTTTATTGTAACAGGAAAGTAAGGATGAGCCAGGCTTTTCCAAATAAAAGCCTCCAATGGTCACTGAATGTTACCAGGAAACTAGGGATGGACCTAGTCCTTGCTCTAAAACTCCCATTTAAACTTCTTTCATTGCTTACTCAATATTTTGCATCCTTCATCCCTTTCCAACTTTTCCAACTATTTATACTGTTTCAGCTGCTTTTTCATGCATTTTCAACTCTTATCTACTGATTCATACCCCGTTCAAACTTTAAAATGTTCCACATCTTTTATACATTAGGAGTTTTATGTGTGCATCTTACATTTACAAGTGAATTTAAATCACTGTTTTCTTGGTAAAGATATTTGTTGTGATTTAATGTTCTCTTCAGATGTCAGATGTCAGGTTACCATAAATTGGGTCTTTAAAAATTACAGCTTGCATAAAAGGTGATCAAGAGAATAAAAAGGTGCCTAATAACATTGATGGGTTGTTGGTTATCATTGCTTACCAGTATGACATTCATTAATATTACTATTATTTGTCAAAGTATAAATGCTGTCAAAGCCTTTTAACAATGAGTTTTAACCAGTGCTGTATGTCAGGTGAGTGTGTTTGTTCTTGTTAAATAAATGATGGTCTGCAGGCTGGAGGAAACACAAAAAGAATCCCTGATGTGGAATGCACTCTAAGGTGATAATTGATTGACTAATATGTAAAATGTGGCCTTTATAAGTGTACAGTTAAGTGCAGCACCACAGCAATTTTTATCTGTTAACCTACATCCTGTTAAAGAGAGAGATTTTCATTCATGAGTGGAAAGTCAGTGTTTGCCTGGCAAATGTTGTCTAACTCCTGGAGAAGATAAGTGGTAGACCCCCTGTCCACTTTACTTTACACTACAGCCCCTTCTTTTATCTTCCAGACAGCATGGAGGGATGGTCATGTAATAACATCATAGTCACATTTGAAATTGCACTGTTTCAAAATGTAACGATTCCACTCATGGGCAGGTTAGTAAGAACATGAGCCCTTAACTATACACACATACACACATATGCAATATGCATCTTCTCTCAGCACATAGCACATTAGCATGTACCATGTATTGTACAGCATAATACATGCTGTATTATTCTTATATAGTGTATGTTTTGTTTTATGCATCCATTTTTTAAAATCTTTTTAGCACTGAGAACATTTATGTTCTGGATGCAGTTAGGAATATTTACAAGTGAAGTGTGTTTAGACTGCAGAGTGGTAGTATGAAACTGGGGTGGGATTGGGCTGCGGTAGTGGTGGTATAGGGTGGGCGGCAGCTGGAGCATATCAAGCTCCAACATTTTACAATGTGTCATCTCCCTTCTGAGGTCACATAAACATGGAGGGGGCATCAGTTGGAGTAAATGATCTATTTACAGATGAGATGAGTGAGGGAGGCATCCATTTGTTTATTCTGTGTCAAACTGCAGCATTGGTGTCATGGGAAATCGTCAGATGGACCACTAAATCTTTTGGTCACCCACAACTTAGCATTAAACTCAAAACTTATGAGAGAAAGACTCGAAGAATACACTTGAAGTTGGTAGCGTTCAATGTAAATAGGTTTACTGTGCATAAAGAATAATAGAAAGCAAACTGAGGCCTTTATCCTGGGATAAAGAACCCAATGTAAAATCATAAACATAATATTAAATCAATAGCTGTATACCACATTGTGCCTGGAGGAATGTTTGTTAACAAAGTTTGTGGGTCAGCACAACAGGTGTTTCTGAATCAACCACAGCATTGACAATTCTCAGATCATGCACTAGCCTGTAATCTTGAGAATGTAGTTTCTTGATTGGGAAGATTGGAGAGTTACATGGACTCCTGGTTTTGACCAGAACTCCTGCTTTAACCAAACCTTCACCTGTGGGTTTGATATCTGCCCATTGTCTGTGCTGTGAGGGGATACTGTCTTTGATTAGGTAATTTAGCACTTGGTTTTATTGAGATTTTTACTGGTTGTGCTGATTTCACTAACCTTATATCTGTTTTATGTTTTGACCAAAGACAATCTGGTCCCTGTTGCAACAGTTGCTGTTGTTCCCCATCGAGTGAAACTGATATCTGCATTATGGGTCTGTCATCTAGTATTAGACAGTTCCTTAGAATCTCCAACAAAACAGGGGAGCAAGGCATAGCTGGAAGTGTGTCAGCTTATATGTGAATGTTTGGGTTGCCAAGTGGGAACCATTGTTGCACTTGTAGTGCTCTCTTGACCATGGGACCCAAGTCATGTGACTCATATGCTTGTTCAATCAACAAAGTCACATGTGGAGTTGAGTTTCTGACTTGAAACCATTCAGTGAGGTATTGTGGAAGTGTCACTGCTGCTGAAGCTCCTTCTGGTCCAAGATAAATGTCTTCTGTAGTGTCCCCACCTCCCCCACCCTCCACCCCCTTCTCTCTCTCTCAACCCAACCAGTCAAAGCAGATGGCCGCCCACCTAGAGCTGGGTTCTGCTTGAGGTTTCTTCCCATTAAAGGGGAGTTTTTCCTTAACGCTGTTGCCAAGTGCTTGCTCATGGGGGAATTATTGGGTCTCTCTCTCTGTATATGAAATAGTATGGTCTAGACCTGCTGTATGTGAAAAGTGCCCTGAGATGACTTTTGTTGTGATTTGGCGCTATATAAATAATATTGAATTGAATTGAATTGAACAACACTTGTCTTCTATCAATCCGTTCATTCCAACATTCCTCATAGTCTTCATCCAATCCATGGGTGTCAAATTTCATGGTGCAGCGTAGATGATGCAATGATGATGTCGATGGTTGTTTGAATTGTGCTTGAGTCCATGGTTTCCACTGCTCCCACTGTTGCTTCAGCATTGAGTGCTAAGTGTTTAATGTCACCCAATAAACCACTGGCTGCAGATATCCTGACATGTCTGCACACCCACAAGCACAACGCACGTCGAACAGTGACATCATCAGTCCTTGCTCTGAGGATGTCACCCCAGCTTGGTCACCAGAGCGACCAGGACAAAATGCCCCCTACATCTATAACACCTCTGCTGATCTGGTGGTACCCAAGGTGGTCCTCTGCTAACACGTCTGCTGATCTGGTGGTACCCAAGGTGGTCCTTGGGTACCATCAGATCAGCAGAGGTGTTATGGATGTGATCAGGTGGGGCACAGGCGTAGGGATTGCCCAGTCAATCCCTGGACCGGACCTGCTGCTGATTTTCAACAATAGGGGTGCCCAAAGGAGCCAAGGGGGAGTGGGTGTAGTGCAGTGCCTCTCAGACTCTCTCAATCATGCCTCTCTGTTTCATCCAACATCCTTTGTGTTTCAGTCAGTTCTCTTCTATTTCTTTCTCTATTTTCTTGTTGTCTTTTTCTGGCTTTTTTCTTGGTTTCTATCCTCATCATACCAGATACCAATCTTTTATCAAATTCTGTGCTTGCTTCATCTGTGTCATCAATGTCATCAGTGTCATTACTGCTGCTTGTTCCACTGTTCTCACTTCCACTATTATCAAACTCCATAAGATCTTTGCTTTTCTTATTTCTCTTTTTTTCTTTCATCCCTTTTGCTCCGGGTGTGGGTGTGTGTGCAGGGTCAGGTGCATGCATTGATCCTTTACTGTATGCTCTTTCTTCTTTTTCTCTTTCCACCTGCTCCCTTAAGTCACACCACCTTTTTTCAGCTGTCAGTCCTCCCACTCTTCTGGCTTCCACCAACAATGCTGCATAAGGTTCTGAAGAACACTTTGGCCCTCCTGGTGCAGTCTGAGTATTTGCATACACTGGTTGTGGTGCTTGTTGTCTAGAGAATAATGGTTCATTCAGTGGTGGTGTTGGTGACACCTAGTGCTCACTTAATGAATATTCCTCTCTGTTGGTCACTTGTACTTTTATCTGCCCTGTCAACTCCCCTTGGATATCCAACACTCCCTCCACACTGTCTGCTCTCTCTCTCACTACATACTGACCTGCTTGATCTGGATTGAGAGTGTATATATCACCTGGATATGGCAGAGGATCAATTATCGGTACATCATCCCCTCCTGCTTTCATTACTCCCATCATCTCACCCTCCTTTGCTTTCTCCACGGTCTCAGATTTCACTGAGACCGTGAAACTCTTTTATCGACTGTTTATATGTGTTTCCCTCTTGAGCAAACCGAACAAACCATCCCAATACCTCTCTCTCTTTCTGTCGCTTTCCCACCATTGCACCACTATTATTGGCAGCTTTGTGGTGTTTAATATTAGCTTCTATCTCATCACAGCAGGCAATGTCAAATATACCCTCTACTGGCCTGTGGTTGTCCTTTTATTCTATTTTCTCATGCATCTTAAAATGAGCTTTTTCTGCTCTGGATGTCTTTTGATTATCAATTTAGCTGGTATGGTTGGCCCTTCTTCAGCATTTTTCCTTCCCATTTTGCCCACACTCACTCCCGTACGTCCTTGCCTTGCACTCCTTGGTTCTGATCTCCTAATTTGTGACTGGTCGTCTGATGCTCCTATCTTAATTAAAACAATTATTTTGCCAACAGTTATAGCAGCTTTATACTTTCTTGGTGAATCAACCTCCAGCTGCGATCGCTCTGAGCCTCCTTTAAAGCCCTGATATATAATAATAATAAATCTCTGCACTTACCTAGCTCCCATCTGACTTTCCTGGGATCTACAGAAATTGCAAATTTGGGATTAACTAGTAGTTTATTTCACCCTGTTTTGCAAAATCATCTGGCACCCTGAAAAATGGATTAAGTGGTAGAGTTGCTATTTTCTCTAGGTCACGGCAGAGTTGCCCCAATATCAGCTCTAGTGTGTCAGCTGTCCACAATCTTCGCAAAAATTGTTCCCATAAAATGTTAGAAAAATCAGTCTTAACCTGTCTCAACTTAGTCCACTTAGTAATTTATCACAATTTTAAGTGTATTTAATTTTAAATAAAGCACCTTGGTGACACTCCACTCCTCTATTGTCTATTTATATTCTTTCTTGCAAAAAGAAAAATGTGTTCTAATACTCTGTGTCTCTAAGCACTGTTATCACCCCACCTTTACACTCACACAGAGGCTGCAGCAAGTTGATGAAAAAAAATCTAGGTTCCTCCTTCTGTGTAGCTCTCCCTGCTGTTGTATTAGACCTGCATTACTCCTCTGCATCAGTTTCACAGTCACAGCATTCATTTACACAGTTACAGATTAAGCAAGTCTCACTAGACTTCTTCTCAGCTTTTTTCTCTTCTTTTCACTATCTTTCTCCCACGTCAAAGAAGACTAATGCAACCTTGCCGAACTAACTGTGCAGTGTGTTCAATCACCTCAATTATGGTAAAGGCACTTTGATCTGGAATATTTTCACCAAGCCGTTGATAATGTATACGATCAATATCACCATGAATAGGCATTTGATCACTTTTATTCTACACACAGTTGAAACAACAAACATTATTTACACTGAGCTCAACATGTTATTTACAAATCTATACAATAGTGCACTTTACTACTAACATCACAAGACACTGACAACAGATATGCTTTTGTCTAAATTCAGACAGTATTGCAGACTCTCTCTGGTCCGAATTTGGCCCTGAAAACAGCAGCATCTTAGACTATAAACTCTGGACTGCAGCCCCATAATGGTGGTATCGCAGCTGTCCCAGATTTGGCCCTATAATAGCGGTATCTCAGATTGTTCACTTATATTGCCGTCCCCTTGGGCTCCATAGCAATGGTCTCCTCTTACTTTTAGCTGTATCCAAACGGTCTGCAACTATTTCCCAAATGTTGTTGCAGTTACATACTCATAACATAATTTGGTTACTTTTTCAAACAACACAATTCAACATAAACAACACAATCTCACATTTAAGTTAGCTAACTGTGGTATTTTATATATAAATAAAAAGCGTTATGCCTTTCAAATATTGACTTAATTCACCTTTAAAAGTTGTTGCCATTACACTGTCAGTCTTGTGTAATCTCAAGAGATTAACTCACCACTTAGGTCTGTCTGTTCTGAATGAAACAGAAAAATAAAAATGGGCTTGATAATGTTATTTTTTATGTGAGATATCTATATTATATCTAAAAAATATAAGTACATAACTTTATGTATGATTATCGTCAATTATAATATATATACATTAATATAGATGATAGTAATAACTGTATTTATATAGCAGTTTTTGTGTTTCACATATAGGATAAAATACACATATACACACATACAAATATAAGTATACATAAATACATATCTACACACATACAAACATACATACATACCTACATATTGTAGGACATCATGGCTGTTTTCTTTAATTACATGGGATGAACAACCTTTCTTGATTGAGAGACATGGCGGTGAGTGCAGACACCCAAGGAAGTGCACTGACCCTCTCTGAACTGACCTCCTTGCCAAGTGGCAGTCTGACAACATGACCAAAGTTAAACACTGTTACAAAATGGAAAGTGAACAGACCTCCTGAGAGGCCATTTCTGACCAATAACTAAATTATGGCCTGAACTAAAAGTATAAATGACCTTTGGGGTCATTTGAACCAGGAGAAAGGACCTACAACTAAACACACATGGACAGCCTTTTCTTATCTCCCCAGATCAGAGTCATGAAACTCTCACATTCCTGGAGGATAGTCACTGAGTATCTCTGCAAATCTGAGCCAAATCTGAATTTGTGTGAATTAAATGTCTAATCATTATGTAAATCACAGCATGTTGTTTGTCATAAAATTTATAAAGAATGGTATACCTGTGATAGTTGTGTGATAGCATTATAGTATTAAAAAGATATTAATCTTTAATTTTATTACATTTTATTACATGTGACAATACTGTCCTCCATTGATACAGTTAGAACTTAATATTGAATTTTTAAATGTCATAAGAGTTAATGAATGTTTATATGGTCACTATGCAATAGTATTTTAAAATCACTTAAGTGTTTAACTTTTGCTCTAATAACCTTATAGACAATCATATTTTAATAGTTAAACTAGATAAGTAGTTGTATTGAAAGAATGAAGTTATTGAAGTAATAGGAATGTAAAAATATAATGTTTGAAACAATTCAGGTTGAATGTTTTTATAGTGTGAAGTAAGAGTTATGTTGAATTTACATTTAAAATTATGTTTCTGAAAGTTTAATCTAGTCCCATAATTGTTGCTTTTGACTTTAATTTCACTACTAGACATGTAGATGGTTTCAGAAGGTTGAATCAATGAAGGTTGAATGTCTAAACATCATGAGAAGTGTCAATATGAATGTTAATGTTTGGAATGTTGATAGGAAGGATTGATTTATTATGAAAAGAATGTATAAAACTGAACTGTTTTTCTGAGTGGTTTTGCAATATATTGTTTACAATGTGACATGAAGTATTCAGACATAGTGACTCTGAAGTGTGAATTTTGCATTTAAAACTCAAAACTTAGTTCCCCAGTGTAGAAACGTAATTTACCATCTCAAGTCAAAGTAACCCACACCGTAGAAGTCCCAAAATAAAGAAAATGAATATTCAACACTTTGTCGTGAAAATGTTTAACACATACCTAAAACTCTGCCTGTCTTTTACTTAAAACTTAGAAAATCAAACTTCAGAGGGATGTCCCTTTGAGCTTGTGACACAATTCTTCTAACAAGATGTCTCTTTTCTTTGTTCTTCAATCAAATATGTGCATATGTTACTTTTATTAAAATTAGTTCAGTTTGTTTTTGTTTTATTTATAACATTAAGTCTTGTGTTTCCACGAATATTATTTGCTTTTGAAGTCAAGCCAACCCTTAAACTTTATCCGCTCCTGAATAAAGATTTGAGCGTAGTTAGATTAAACTTTATTCAGCATTAAACTAAGATTACAAGAAGCCATAACTCAAACTGGCATATTGCTCTGAGGAAGACAATAACCCTTGAATCAGACACTGGCTTGCTTGCTGAGAGCAGTATGGCCAAACTAGGAGTTAAGCCAACAGGAAGACTCTTTTACGTTGCAGTCCAAAACAAAAAAAAAGTAAAGTAAGTAAGTGAAAAAAGTAGATTAATTCCTACAATACATACATACATACATACATACTTAAGCCTAATACATAGACAAGAAATAAGCACACGACCAAGATAATCAAAACTAAAGGTGAACTGAGAGTAATTATAAAAAGGCTAACCTATAGAAATGAGTTTTCAGCAGCCATTTAAAACAAACCACAGATTCAGCAGATCTGATGGAATAGGGAAGGCTGTACCAAAGATAAGATCAACAACTGTAAAAGCATGGTCACCTCTGGATTTAAAATAGGAATGGGGACAGACACAAGGCCTTGATCAGATGATTGGAGCGGCTGACAGATGGAATAGGGGCTCAACAACTCTGCTATATATACAGGGGCCAGGCCATGCAAGACCTTGTACATTATTAGTAAAATTTTAAAGTAAATTCTATGTTTTACTGAAAGCTAGTGAAGGGAAGAAGAATTGGGGTGATGTGGAACCAACGATTAGTTTTTGTTTACAGCCTTGCAGCTGCGTTTTGCACTAATTGAAGATGAGCTACAGAGGACTGAGTTATGCAAGTAAAGAGGGAGTTACTGTAGTCTAAGCAGGAAAAGATTAAGCTATGCACTAGAAGTTCCATATTTTATAATGAGCCTAGTGATATGAGGTTCAAATCATGTTCAAATATTGGCCAAAAAGGATACCAAGATTCTTAGAGGTGGTCTTGATGTTGCTAGTGAGGGGGCCAATATAGTTCCTTAGCAAAACAACTGGGGCCCATCACAAAGACCTCAAGGTTATTGAGTTCATTAGGTTTAACCAAGAAATAAAGCTGCACGTCATCAGCATAGCAATGATAAGAGATACCACTGGTAGGTCCCACCCTTGTGGGACCGCACATAAGTGAGGAGTGGAGGAAGACATGTAATTCTTAATGTGAACATTGTGTCGGTCAGACAACTATGAGGAAAACCATTTGAGTGCAGTACCAGAGATACCAACCCAGTTCAGTACTCTATCAATTAAAAAAAAAAAATAATAATAACAATAATAAAAAATATATATATATATTGTTGTTTTATATTTTTAACATAACATATTGGTCTTATGATTAAAAATATAATAACATTCTAATAAAATAATAATGGTCATAATAATAATTTAAATATTTATTTTTTGTATGTTGTTGAAGACATTATGTTGATTTAATGTACAAATTATTAATTATTTGAATTGTTAAAATTTCAACATTGATTTATAATTATTTTGTTAACCTTTTTACAACCATTTAGCATTAAATGTTCAACATTTTTTCAATGCTGAAACAACAACTGACATTATTTCAACCACATTTCAATGTTCAAGGTAGGTCGTGTGCTGGCTACATGGTTTTAGTATGTAAAGCAAGGCAGAGCAGTTTTATTAATATATATTTCATTAGAAGTAAACTCTTTACATTATTTTTTACATGAAAATGCACTTGATACATGTTTAGAGAAATGCAACAATAACACAAGAATATAAAGGACTAGTACATGTATTTATATATAGCATGTATAATATGCAAAGTTGCAGCAACTAATGATTTCATCCTTTGTATGCACATACATGGTGCGGAGAAACTTTGATATGCTATGGAAACCAGCAGATGGAGCCTTCTCCCTGCCAGCAGTGACACAGCAGAGCACTGAGGAGAAATAACTGGAGTATAACTATAAGAAATGAAGGAACACCAAGAACAAGTCCCACTCAGCACCTGTTTGAGAAGTTGTTTATAACTGATCATAAAATGAGAGGTTAAATGTCTGTACATCCCATTAGCAATTCTATATCATGGCAATACAGTTAGTAAATGAATCTCACAGCAAAAATATGAGAAAGTAAACTCTTGTTATAATCTAAATCATGTCAGAAGTCACTTTTAAATCTAGTGAGATCCCTGCAAAATGTACCTTTAAGCAGTAATCTCTTCAGTGTGCTGACAAAGAGCCCTTGGGAAAGACTTCTATGTTGCAATGTGACCTCTGACCTCGATGGGTGTGGTGGCTGGATTCCACTGCAAATCCATTGGAGTTCAACTGCACTGCTTCAGAGGTCACTCAGTTTCCTCTGTACCTCAGGAAGTGAACACACCACTTTGTGACAGAAAACACACTTTGTGTCTGCACTGCTGGGTGGAGGAGAATCACTACTGTAAGGTTCTAAACATAATCATGTCTTGCAGTTGGTATACAGTTGGTGTGTAGAAGTTTTCTGTGTGAATTCTTCTCATCTTCACCTGGGCTTGCCGTTTCAGTGGCGAGAGATTATATTGTATATAGCTTCAGTCAAAGCAATGACTTCATACACCACCCAGCATAGGTCACAATGTGAACAGCTCTGGTCAAAGGTCACAGTGAAATTAAGTAGGGTCAGCTCTGTGCCACCGGACAGCAGCCTGGTTATATGCCAAATTAGAATAACAAGGAAGCAATGAATAGATTTGAGTGCAATACAGGGCAAGTAATGAATTCTGTTTGGAGACGACATATAACAAAAATGCATGTTCAGTTTGAAGAAGGATCATTGGGTCCATGAGATTGGGATCACACAGGGTGGGTCTCCTTGAAGGCTATCAGAAGATAGACAGTCTATCAAGAAGGTCTGTTCTGATAGACCTCCATAAGAAAAATCAGAAAAAAGAAATAATCAGACGAAAAATAAATAATACTATTTAGAATAAAATACCTCATGATAATGACGAGTTCCTCAACATTTGACCTCTTGGATTGCAACTTGGACAGCTGTAGCAATGAGATGCCATGCCTCTGTTTTGCTTAAGATGAGGGCTGTAGTCAAGGCCACTTAAATTGAGCCCAAGATGGCACAGTTCTGAGACCAATTCAAAAACCAAAACAGTATCTGCTCAACATTCTTCATACTGTTCTTACTGTTGATCATAGTGAGTCAACTATTATATAACTTCAATCACAGAACTTTGAATTTACAAAAGTGACACTGTAGGAACAAGAAACAATGTAAATCTGCCCAAATGCTGTATTATTTGCTAAAATCACTAATTTATAAATGGCATTATATTAGAAACAAAATATTCTTGTACAGTGTTAGAAGGTTATTATGAAAGTATATCTTTCCACACATATGTTCATAATACACATTTGTTCATACTACATGTCTATATTAGGATGCTTGGATGTTACATCGCAAAGACACACTATAGAAAATAAGCATTATCTATGCTTGTAAAAGAGAATGTAGATCAGTTCAGGTAATATATTAATATAAAATAATAAATATAATATGTAATATATTAAAGAAGTGTTTTTTTTGTGAACGTCATCATGCAATGAGAGCAGCCACCAAAAAAAGCCTATTGGACTTGGTCAAGATCAAAGAACACTTAACCAGGACAAGTTTGAGTCACAACACCCATGAGGAGACTGTCCTCCCAGGAAAAACAACACAAGAGGTCATAACGTCAGTCGCCCAAAAATTACATATAGTTACATTTGAGTGACAGATGCCATCTAGCAGCTGGTAGTAATTATGACCTGGAGCAATGATGCTGCACCCTGGACGCAAGACGCAATGGCATATGACTGGGGGTCACTCATCAGGATAGGGAGGTCAGCTCACCCCCCTGCCGACTCTGCTACCAGGCCAGTCCACGTTTTCAAACATAAACATCAAGTAAGACCATCTGTACATCCATCTCAACATCGAAGGAAACGGTCCTGGCCACATTGATATTCTGGGGTTCCTAACCACCCGTATGGCGGCCTTTTCCCGCTGAGGTCGAGAGGAGGTTCCAGGTGCATCGGGCTGGTGCTAAGGGGCTTAAGAGGAGCTTCTGGCCACTGGGATCCTAGATGGGATTGCTACATAGGACTGTCCTGCGAGGCCATTTATCGTACTACAGAGCATGCCTGTCAAAACCTGCGTCAAGTTCAAAGCAGTGTTTCATCAGCAAAAACACCTGGGCTGTGTTTTATGGAGTGCTTTTTGGACTACTGTTGGTACTCATTGCTGTATTGCCTGTACATGTCTGTCTGGCCAGAGCAGTCAACATTGATGGAAAACAACTGGGACACCGAGTGATTGGGCTTGGGACAAATGCTGGCTCATGGCCAGTGGACGCTCCTACAGTGAGTTTTCATCATAACTTACTGGGATATTTTGCATTCTATTCCTCTGTCCTGCGGCACGGATGAGCCCAGGTACCCGAGCGAATCACTGATCCAGTGGACCGGTCATCTGCCACCCCATTTCGGAGAATAGCAGGTCTCCTCATCATGCTGATCCTGCTTTCCAGAGATGTTCAGCTAAATCCTGGACCAGTGACACCTGGAGTGCTGCAGAACTTCGATGCTGATTTGTGCCCGAGAGTGTCTGGGACTCCTCTGGTGCCAGTGACGAATGAGCAGCAACTTTCTGAGCCGGGCTTCTCCATTCACAGACTAAACTTTGTTAACACTAGGCATGATGGCTCCATGAATAACTTTTCACTACTGGGCTGTGGAAACCTTGATAGATCCAGTGTCTCTCTCACAAAACCTGCTGCTGACGCCACTGTGTGTTGAAACCCTGCAGTGAGGAGTCAGAGGTTATTCAAAACCTTCCAAACTGTCAGTCATGCTTATGGGACCTGAAGCCGAAACCAAAGGGGCTATTTGGTGGACATTTTAACATCAGAAGCATTACTGCAAAGAGCAATCAGCTAACTCATCTTGTGTCTGACTCAAATCTGGACTTTCTCTGTCTACTGAAACATGGTTGAAACAAACAACTCCTGCGAGTGTGTTCACAGTACCCAGATGCCAATGTTTCAGAAGAGACAGACCTGATGGAGGAGGAGGAGGGGTGCTTTTTTATGTGAGAGACAACATCAAGTGTGAGTGTGTGGTTTATAATGCGGGTAACATCTAGAATATGTTGGGATAAAAATAATGTTATCCCAGCAAATGTCTTTTAACATCATAGGTGTCTATAGGCCCCCTTCTGCAGATGATACTTTCTATGATCAACTCACAGAAATCTTGAAAGAGTGCAATCTCAACAAAGAATTATTACTTATGGGTGATTTTAATGTGAACTGGGAGGTTAAAACTCAGAGGAAAAAACTAAAAATGATCACAGAGAAATTCCATGGTTTAATGAAAATTTGTGGAAACTAATGAAATCTAGAGATGCTGCACTAAGGAAGGCGATTAAAACTAGAAGGGACACTGACATGCTGATTTATAAAGGTTTAAGGAACAAAGTTATCCAAGAGCTAAGAGAAGCTAAATCTTGTTTTTATCTCAATATTTGGAATGAGGCAAAAGGCAACAGTAAATTGATCTGAAAAAACATCGATAATCTCACAAGGAGGGAGATTTTAGGAGATTTTAAACTCAAAGTACAGGGAAAGTTAAATGAAGTTCATCTTACTGTTGCTTCTGTCTTTAATAATGTTTTTCTTGAGTCTGTATATGAGTTAGGAAAAAAATTCTAAAATCTATAGATGCTACAGGCCAGGTTTTCGCGCTGGTAGAAACTAATGAGTAAACAAAATCATCAGCTCCTTGAAAAGCTCCAAAAGCAGAGATGCTTTCCAATGTGACACCATGTTTGTCAAATCACACAAAGATATTTTAACTTCCCCTATTGCTCATTTAGTTAACTTGTCTTTTAAACAAAGCTCCTTTCCTGATGACTGGAAATGTGCCATTGTCACGCCTATTTTTAAATCTGGAGACCGCCTTGAAGCCAGTAACTACAGACCAATAAGTATACTGCCAGCACTCTCACAGGTTGCTGAGAAAGTTGTCATTAAACAACTGACAACATTTCTTAATACAAGCAATTTTGGTCTACATTGTATGCAATTTGGCTTTAGAGCAAATCATTCCACCGAAACGGCTACCTTGCGCTTAATAGAGCAAATTAAATCAAGACTTGACAAAGGAGGAGTATTTGGTGCTGTATTTTTAGATCTGCGTAAAGCATTCAACACAGTCAATCATGATGTTTTAATATTGAAACTCTCTAAATTTAACTTCTCATCTGGAGCACTGGCATGGTTGTCTTCATATTTATCTAATAGGAGATGTGTTTAAGTTGATGACACACTGTCCAGTAACATGAAGTGCACAATGGGTGTTCCACAAGGGTCGGTGTTAGGTCCCCTATTATTGAGCTTATATATCAATGATCTCCCTCAACAGTGTCATGATGCATATTGCAGATGGAGATATTTATGCATGCTATGATTCTTTCCCATATGTCTTATTGCCTCACATGTTGGGGGCAGGCTGGAGAAACAGCCATAAAACCTCTTGAGTCCTTATACAAACAAACTCTAAAAAATCTGGACAAAAAGCCAATGCATTTCCATCACTGTGGGGTACTGGAGAAATACAATTTACTGAGCTGAACCATTTCGTCACAATGCATTTGGGCAGTCAGCTTTCTCTGTGAAAGCCACAACTCAGCTGAATGTCCCACCTGATGATATGAAGAACTGTAGTTCTATCAATGCATTCAAGACCAGACTAAAACATGTACTAAAGACCAATCAACTGTGTGACCATTGAGTCACATAGCTGAGTTTAGTTTACATTATTTCTTTTTGACATTGTGGGTGTACGTGATGTGCTGTGTGTAGCTTTGTATTTTGTACTGTGTGCTGTTGTATGTTTTTTGTTGGGGACTGCAAATCAGATTAGTTTCAAGCTAACTCTGGTGCAGTGCATCTTTAATGTTTCGAACTGCACACTGTCCCATTCAATAAATAGATAAATCATAATTTCCAACCATGAGTCAGGACAGTTTTAAAAAAATGTGACTACGATCAACTCCTAACCTTAACACCGTGGTCATTATTGGCTTTCAACACCATCATACCAAAAGTCCTCCATACCAAACTCACCCAGCTCACTGTGCCTGTTGTAAGGGACCGAGCTGGCAGACAAAGGAGACTCAGGTGGTTTCAAAAAAGAGGGTTTTTATTTTACCCAAAAAACGCAAAAAAAAGGTACAAATAACAAAATATGTAAATAAAGTTCAGGGCCCATAAAAGAGGTCAAATAAACAGAACTCAACTAAAGTGAACTTAACCCTACTAACAGACCTTCCAAAATGAACACAAAGGGGAACATATACACTGGCTGATCAGACCATAACATAAGAGGGGTAACTAACAAATGACAACCACTACCAACTAAGCAATAAACAACAGAATTCCCCCCCAACACAGGTTAACTCAACTAAATCAACTAAACCAAAAATACCCAACTAAACATTCAATAAAGAGAAACAAACAATATGATTAAACTTGAAATAAACAGTTCCCCCCTATGAGGTGGCAGGACTTGGTATGACCCAATTGGCCATTTCCTGTATTTAACCATTCCACGTCCTGGTGCACATCCTTTGCCCAGGCCTGGCCAGATGTCCTCCAGGAGCAGCACCCCAACACTGGTAACTCAAAAAAATGAAAATTAGAACAACTTAAACTAATGACTGTACAAAAGTTAACCAAATGTGCGTGCTACAAATAGAAACTAATGTACTGCCAAACTGTAAAATAAAATGGGTATGCTGTATGAAACAAAATCCAGTGGGTTGTTATTTATTTGTATGTAATGTGAAATGTAATTAAATTAGCTAACTGAGGAAAAAATTAACTACAAATGTAAAAGAGACCAAAGTGTGAGTGCCAGCTGGGATACAAACTTCAAAACAGCTGTGTGGCTGCAAGTGCGGCCATCACACTGTGGATCACAAACTTCCTGACAGACAGGAAGCAGCAGGTGAATCTGGAGAAAATCACATCCAGCATCTGGACAGTCAGCACCGGCGACCCCCAGGGATGTGTGTTCTCCCCACTGCTCTTCTCCCTCTACACCAATGACTGTACCCCCCAAGATGCCTGTCTGTTCAACTCGACACAACAATCATCGGCCTCAACAGGGGTTGAACAGCTGGACCTGTGGTATGGTAACAACAACCTGGAGCTGAACACGCTCAAAACTGTGGAGATGTCAGTGTGAGATGAACCAGGCTTTCAGTTAACTCCAATGTAAACCCATCTGTAGCAATATTAGGTGCCCAGAGCGACTGCTTCAGCTGTCCATTAGCTCCAACCCTCCTGCGGCGCTATAAGACAGAGGACCCACTGCCTCATTTTGCTCACTGTCAATTCCCATGTTAAGATTTTCTTTTAATGATATCTTTAACATTTCTCAACACAAAAACACAAAAATGTCCTTGATAACTCAACAATATGAAAGGTGAATGTTGAATGGAGTCCCCCACCCCCTTCTCTCACACACACACACACACACACACCCACACACTTGGATGACATATTTCATTTATAAATTGAGGAAGACTCTGTTTTAAGAAACATGATTTAATATTAAATATCCTCAGCTACACATTCTTGGAAATATAAAATTAAATGAGAAACTTCCCATTTTACAATCACAGGCTATAAAATGCCTTTTGTTAACAGAGATAGTGGTGTTTGGATTCAGGTAGTTGTGATTGCGGCTGACTGGCAGTGATTTGAAATGGAATGAAGCCCACTGAATAGCAACAATCACAACAATAACATTAACAGCAGCAATAGCTGGGGAAGGACACCAACAGGGCCCAGGCATCCCAGGGTTTCCTGCGAGATGAAAAAGCACAAAAAACTCTGGGGAAGAAGCCAAGTTAGTAACATGCATTAATGGTACATGTAACTTCAACCTCCACTGTTACATAATTTATTTATGCACATCATTTAATTTTTGCTCTTGTCACCTTCATACACTTCATTTCTTTGTCAGTAGCACAGTACATATTTCCTTTGTTCAGTCAATATTTCATTTCAAGTTTTATATCCCATTTCAAAACTATAACTATTCCATTCTGTAAATAGATTTTAACATTTCAACTTAACTTAACTTTAACATTTTAACTTACTTTTGTCTATTTTTATACTTCTGTATTGTGTTTTTTGGAGTCAAACGCCAAGACACATTCTTTGTAAGCTTGCACTGGCTAATAAAACAGATTCTGATTGAACGGGCTATGTCATGCTGACATGCTGTCATAAAATCCCAAAACCAAGAATCATAAAGATAAAAAAAATCTCCAGGGTTGTGTAAATTGTAGCATATGCACTCTGTCAGGAGCCTACTGGATATGCTTATATACCCAGGCATCTTTGCAGCCCGGTTTCTTCCCTTTACGATAATTAATTTGATAACATTTTGTTGACAAGTGGCCATGGTATAGGTAAAGCGGGACAATAAAGTTCATAATGATAAATAATAAAAGTAAAGTTCATGCACAAATCATTCAGTCATATTGCTTTCTTTTGTTTATTTGCACACAATTATCACTTACACAAAGAGACAAATCATATATAAATATAATGCCCATGGATCCTCATGTTGCAGGATTACAGGTATTTTGCTTATGAAACATGATGTAAGAAGTACATTTATATCTTAATTGCAGAAGGGTAGCCCCATAACTGAAAGTCCACAGTTAAGTTGTTTGTAATTTGTAATTTGTTGTTTAAAGCCTGTGAGCTCTGTGAGGTCACCTGAGCCAGAGTGTCAAAAGGGCTTCCAAGCATGCACTATCCTGACATAACCAGAAAAGGTTTGTCTGTACATTACATACTAAACATTATTATTATCATTATTTTAATTGACTATTATTTCCATATGAAAGTGATTAATATACAATTATTTGATTAAGAATTTTGTTTAAGTCACGATTTAAGAATCAACAACAACAAAAAATCTCAAAATGAAGCCCCTTGGATGTATTACAAACAGATCTTAAAACATAGTCTTCCTCAATTAATACTGAGCCACCTCATCCAATAAAGCACTCCAAAGTTTGCGTGTGTGTGTGTGTGTGTGTGTGTGTGTGTGTGTGTGTGTGTGAAGGGGCGGACTCCATGAACCAGCTACACACCAAATCTTAATCAGTTTGGAATAAATTCAGTAATTACAGTTTTGTAACGGGTAACAAAGTGGACTGTCTTTGTCTCCATAGCAACGGTGGCTAAGAATCATGGGTAATGTAGCCTTCCACTATCCAAAACTGCCAAAAAAATTTATTTCTCTGAACTGAAGGAGAAATAATTAAAACTTATGGTTATAACATTAACATATTGTACTGTTGAGTTATCAAGGACACTTTCGTGTTTTTGTGTTGAGAAATATTACAGATATCATTAAAAGAAAATCTTAACATAAGAATTGACCGTGAAGAAGATATCTCCAGGCAGCGGGTCCTCTGGTCTGTGTGCCCACTTCCACATGATGAAAGCCTTGATGGAACGACAGAAGCCTCAACAGCAGCATTCCAATAGAAACCGTGCTCTTGTGGGTCCTGCGAAATATGACAACTATAGTAGCTTGGAAAACAGTGATATGGGACACTGAATTTCATGAATTTACTGTTTATCAAATCACAAATGAGACAAGAATTACCTAGCTAGCACACTATTTCAAAACTGTGGAATGCAGTCATTTCAAAGGCCTTTAGTAACGTTAACTTATTGGCATGATGACAACTGAAGGGAGGTAAATAAGTATCTGTCAATCACTCATGGAATATAGCTTTTCCAATGCTGTCAAAGTCATTGTTTTTGATATTTACTGGTAAGCTATGCACCCATCTTGTACCTTTTATAGGAATAGATGACTATCTCTACCACATCTGCTGTTTCCATAAAGGGTGTGCCCCTACTAAATATCTTAAATCTTGCATTGATTAACATTTAATATGATACATGCAATACATTGATTTTCACTTGTTTCCTTGTCCAAGTCCATCAAGTCCATGATTACTATTTAAGGATATGTTGCCACAAAATCCTAATGCATGATGTGGGGTTGTTATCTACTTTCAAGTCATTCCAAGTTAGTGTTATGGTCATTGACATCACCATCACAATTTTGCTATAGTTTCTCAGAGCACTTTGCATGTGTTGTATTTGTATTTTCAGGGTTCTGATTCTGCTGCACAAGAAAAGGTCTACCAAACCCTCAACATTTAAGAAATCTAGAATTCTACTAAACATCATGCTGCATGTGCTATCCCCCAGGGCTGTACTGGGTTTCTGCAACCTGACTCACTGAAAACAAGCTGGACAGAGAAGCCTGAAGAAAGATTTGCATTAAAAACTGCCATCTGTATGGCATCAGGGATGTGCAGAGAGCCCAGTATGTGTATTTGTATCTGTATTTGTTGCAAAATTATTTGTATTTGTATTTGAATAAAAGTGGAAAGAGGCTTATAAATCCTGTTATTCTTTTTACTACACTTTTAATTTTAGAAAATTAGTGTTACAATAAGTGCTCATGAATAAACTACCTTACGAAGGAAGTCCCCACACTGGGTCTCAAACTGGAGTCTCCCAGATCATAGACGACTGCGCTAACTACTGAATTAGAACTTTACTCATTGCCTCATTGCAGACAGACCCCTACTTATTTATAAAAAATAGGAAATGTGCATCATGTAGCAGGTGGATGTGACTCCGCTCATTGAGACCTGCTGATAGACGTAACAGCAGACCAGAGAACAGAGACTGAGATGGTGATGTAACCAACCTGTGCGCTGGTATGTCACATGATTTTTTTTCTTCTCAAAAACAAATAATTTTTAAAGTATTTGTATGAAACAAATATTCATAAAAAAACAAACAAACAAACCCACTATTAGTGCTTTGCTGAATAATGCATTTGTATTCTGATATATCCAGGGCACAATAGAATTTTTCTACTCTATTGTATCCTGATGTGATGGCAATAACTTGAGTTTGTTTTTGTACGTTCTTCCCTGTAAGAAACGTGAATGTAATACTATGCATTTGTGTACACAGATTTGAGGGGGAAAGAACTGTATTTTGGTTTCAACATTTGAGACAAGACACACACCTTGAGGCCTGATCTAGTATAAAGCCCACTCATCATGGCAAGGTACAGGCCACAAGTGGGATGTTAGTAAGATCGGACAAAGACTGCTATGAACAGTATCCAGCTATTAATCTTAACGTAATAGCTACCTGCTTGTACTGAGGACGTCCAGAGGGCTGTAAAAAATGTGTATGAGAAGCAAGAATTAACATTAGACTAACTTATTACATGTTGTTTGCTAGTATATTCTTCTAACTTAAAACAGTGACAAATTAACATTAACAGATCAATTACCTCAACTCTGTGTTACTGTGACCATCAGTCATCCTCAAAAAATGCTATTTTCCAAGTTACTGTAGCTGTTGTATTTTGCGCAGTTTCCTTGGGAATGCAGCCATCAAGGCTTGAAGTACAGAGATGGGCGTGGTTTCATCTAAACTGGCTTGGAAAAATGCTAGACTCCTCTGGTCTGACTGATGCTCAAAGCATCTTATAGTGCTGCAGGAGGGTTAATATTAGTGCAAATGGATGGCCGAAGCAGTTGCTCTGGGCATCTAACATTGCCATGGATGGGTTTACATTGGAGTTAGTTGAAAGCCCAGTGTGTCATATACAGATGCTAAAGGGCACCTTGTACATCAGTGTCAGACGCCGAGGAGCGTGACAAAGTGGAGGTATTTGACGACCTGGGAATGAGAATGGGTTGGTGGAGACCTACAGGTTTCTGGGATCTACAGTCTCCCAGGACCTGAAGTGGAAGTCCAACTTCAACACAATCATCAAAAAGGCCCAGCAGAGGATGTATTTCCTGCGCCAGCTCAGGAAGTTCAACCTGCCTCAGGAGCTGCTGATCCAGTTTCCACCACAGTCATTGAGGCTGTTCTCTGCACATCCATCACTGTCTGGTTTAGATTGGCCACCAAACAGGACAGGCACAGACTACAAGGGACAGTCAAGTCTGCAGAAAAGATTATTGGTGCTGACCTGCCCACCATCCAAGATCTGTACATCTCCATAGTCAGGAAACAGGCAGGGAAAATCACTGCAGATCCCTCACACCCTGGACATAACCTGTTCCAACTTCCTCCCTCTGGTAGGCGCTATATAGAACACTGTATACCAAAACTACCAGACACAGGAACAACCTCTTGCCACATGCCGTCACTCTGATGAACAGTTAATTCAGTTGCTGTGCAATAACCCTGTAACACTAAAACATCCACTGTACCTAAAAATTGTAAATATTTATATTAGTTTAAAATACAAAATGTGCAATAACACAAATACATATCATCCAACTCTGTTAAATATATATTTGAGCAGGCTGTATAATATGTAAATAACTATCTACTGTATGTACATAAAGTAACTTAACACATCCCTTTTTCACCCATACAATATTTATTTCAGCACTCCATTTAATATCCTGTTTACAATTTACAAAAAGTTTTACCTGTATATAGACATTGTATGTTATTGTCCATTTGTTGTTTCTATATGTACTGTATGTAGCTATTTTTATCTATTTGCTTGTACATAATAGTCGTATGTTTATATTTATTATCTTTGTTTGGTTTTGTTGTCCCTGTTTTGGCTGCATGTCCATATGTATCTTTCTGTGTGGAAGTATATTGAGAGCCACTAGAAACTTGAGTCTGACTCCTTGTACTTGCATGTATTAACATGCTTGGCTAATAAATTTGATTCTGATTCTGATTCTGAATCTGATTACTAAGGGGTGATAGGGGCACCAGAGTAGAAAATGATCCTATGTGTTGTTCTGAAGTACACATAGTCAAACCACCTATTTGGTCATTTAATTTGGAGGACTTGTTGCCCATGAGATAGAGATAAGTTCAATGACATAGAAAAAGACTACAAGTTTACAACCATATTTCAGATTCCGTATGTAAATTGGCATTAAAATACAATTTACATTACAACAGGGCGGTGTTCAGCAGTTACAAGGCCACTATTTATGCCAGAAACAACTTTTGAGAGCTATGGATGGACAAAATGACACATTTCCAAAAAAAGAAGCACATACTCTTTTTTTGTTTTCACCTCTGTATAAACATATCATTGTCAACTTTTAAGGCTTGTTGGGGCATATCGTCTGACCAACAGAACAGTTTCTAAATCCTTCCTCCTCAGGTGTTTTTTTAATGGTTTAACTTTCTAATGTAACACACTCAAAGCCTGGGCAGGAAGGCCTGGGCTGCACTGGCTCCTGTGCACAGTCTACATTTTATTAACCGTTATAAACTGAAACTGAAAATAAATGTTATTAACTGTTAGGAGAAAATGAATAAAACAAAGAAAATATAAACTACAACACAATCTAACATTTAATCCTACACATACTATCAAGTTATGTTCTAAGACTCTGTGCGGCTTTACCACTTGAAAGGGACTGATGCATTTACCTGGAGGTCTTAACTGGGTTCCACTCAATGACCAAACAGCTGTTCCTTTTTCCTCCTTTTATTTTTGCAGGCTCAGCAATTTAGTTTGTCATTAGGCATTAGGTGAAAAACCTGAATTTAGAAAAACAAACAGAAAAGAAAATATATAACAATATACATGCACTTGTAAACATTGCAGGAAACAATTAAGCATCAGTGCCTTATCTCACTTAACTCATAAATCTTCTCACATTAAATGTGAATCAAATTAAAGCCCAATGCTGATACAACTCTTGGCTTAACATCAGAACCTGTATGCATCTTACTGCGTTTTAACGTAAGTGTTTAACATAAAGGACCTTATACTCATATTTATTTAGAGTAATAATAAATTATGCAGTCCTTAAACCAATAGTTTTTTAAGCCAACATAAACCCATAACAAGCTGTACCTAAAATCCAAGCAACTAACTGCTATTCAAAATTTTATTCATGTCAGTGGCGGCTGGTGACTCAAAAAGTTGGGAAGGACAGGAGGAAAACCAACATGGAATCTCACAACAAACCACATCATACTATATCATCGTCCCCCACTCGATGAAATCTGAGGGGTGGGGGGCAATTTTATATGCCAATAAATAATTTGCTTTCAAAAACATATACATAGGAAGAAGAAGTGCTCATTTTAGCCGTGGAGTGGTTCAGAATGTGTCATTTTACCAACAAAGTTAAATTCAAATTTATAGTATTGTTCTATTGTGACAACAGATTTATGTTCTCATCAAAAACAGACAACATATCACATGATTTACACGTGTTTCCTATGTATTTTCTTAGTATACAGAAATATATAACATACCACAAAGTTTATAATCTGACACAGGTACAGATCAGTGCTGAACACTAGAAAGACTGAACACTAAAAACATTCACAGATCTAAAAGTGTAGGTTCACATCAGAAAGTATTAATGCATGTATCAAATACATGACTTACACACTCTTATCTATGTGCACGACATATAAAATATAGTCTACAAGGTTGACATGTTAACACTTGTTATTCTAGTTACTTCAAGCTTATTACTCAATATATGACTCAGCATAAAAACGAACTGAAGAAATTATCACAAGCAAGCAGCCAGACCTCCTGCCCATTCATTCACTAATCACATAACATCAACAGGTGACTGAACAATCACTCAATTAAAAACTGGATCAATTCCAAATAAAGGAGTGAGTGCAGACAGCTCACTGTAACTTCAACAAGCAAACTACCCACAGCACATTATATGATCTCTGCTGCATTCTTGTTAAGGAGATAAATTCACACAACAGCCACACAGAGAGACATTTAACTATCTGAGATGAAATTAGTGCCCAAAGAGACAGAGAGAGAGAAGCTGTATCTGACTCATGTTATCTGACGTCTTCTTCTTTCCTTCATGGAGATGAAGTATCCATGTCATAATGTCCATTTGTGGCTGTTGGTCATCTTGTTTGTTAGTTAACAGAACTTTATGGCTGCTGGTTAACCAGTCTGATATCATTAGCAACAATGACAAACAAGCTAATTCTCCTGGTTGTTTCTCCGGTTAGTTCTCTCTCCAGCCTCCCCGGTGGCCTCCTGCCGCTGCTGCGCTGCACAGTCTAGATCCATCCTCCCGTTAGCTTAACAACAGTCCTTAACAGTCCTTCAATGGATGTATACAGAGTCCTTCAGTCTGCTACAACAAGCTAAGCGTTGGCGAATGCAAGCAGCTATCTACTGCTCAATAAAGGAAGTGAAACGTAATTTATATTTATTATGTATATATATATATATATATATATATATATATATATATATATATATATATATATATATATATATATATATATATATATATTAGAAAATCATGTGTTGACTTGACACATACATATATATCAGTGGAGTCAGGCAAACATCTCACTCCAACGTTTTGACAGGTGTAATTTGATGATAACCATTCATCATAAACGGCAAGCTAGCGCCAACTCATCCCAGTTTAGGACACCAAGCTAGCACAAATACTGCTAACAAACTACAAACTACACACTACAGTACATAACAGTACACTAAATAGAAATCCTACATTACTGACAAACTGATATAAATGCTTATGTGACGTTTACCCACCTGAAAGAATAAATGGGAAACACAATGTGTGTTGGCTGATTCTCAGTGGTTTTTCTGGTTCATATAACTGCAAACTGAAGAATGCAGCACACAGCTTATATACCCACAGGTGATTCGGTGCTTTTTACACTCAAAATAGAAATGTATGAAATTGAATGGGGGTGTCTGTAAACATGAAAAATAAAGTGCATACATGTAAAAATAATACATTTGAGTAAGTGGGCAATTACATATTAATATCCTATGTGCCACAATAGCCGTCTGAAACAGAAATGACACACACTTTTGTGTAGTTGTTTGTCTCTCCTTTTCTGCAACTTCCACACTGGTGACCCTGACGTTTGTCTGCTGGATGTCTCCTGAGACATCTCTTCACGAACATAGCAACTAATGCTGTCTCAATCAAGCTTCCTGAGTTCTGGGAATTGTTTGCCTCGGCCTGGTTCGCCCAGATGGAAGTGCAATTCGTACTTCGGGAGATCACCACAGTTGACACAAAATATTATTACGTAGTGTCGGCCCTCAGGAGTTCAACAGCAACCAGAGTGGCGAGCTTCCTCAAACACCCTCCGGCAGAGGACAAATAATGAATCACTCAAGGCCTGTTCCTTTGAACTGTCTGATGCTGAGTGGGCTGGCCAGCTCTTCTATCTGCAAGGGCTCGGCAAAAGCAAGCCGTCTGAATTTAAGGATGCTGGAACATGGCACATCACAAACTGAACTTCCTCTTCCTCCAACTGTTTCTGTGATAGCTGCCATCTCAGGCATGACAACAACATGGCACGGCTGCACTGTTTCCAGCCCAGGCTTTCTCATCACTGGCTGGAGACATTGCCACTGCAGCAGCAGCTCCCCCATGGCAGCAAAGCATCGTTGGCCTACATTTTTACCATGCAAAGTTCGTTCCCAAAGCCAAGCAGTGCTGTGCCCCGTGCAAGTTTGTTTCGATGGGAAACACCAGGGCTGGCACTCAGCAGAGCCATGAGCATTGGCTGAGCCAGGAGGCTGCTGTTCATCCAAGACACCATCTCAAGGAGGACCAAGGAGGACCACCAGTCCTAATCCGCTGAACTGATTTATAGTCAATTGCTGCAAGTCCTGGGGGATTTCAATCCCAACACCACGGCTCCCTGGTGTGTGACCCACCAAGGGACCACACTCCTGGATAACGCCAGGGTTTTTGCACAACATGAGGGTTTTCCACTTCACAACATAGCCTCCCTCAGTCTCAAATCCCCACAAGCCTGCATCCACCATGATGCCCATCGTGGGCCCCTGCAACCTCCCAATGACAGCCTATTCCGCATCTTGGAGACCGGGGACAAGCTCTTTGTGATGGACGTCGGTGGTAAGCCGGAGTACGTTTTGGTGGACTGCCTCAAACCGGCTCACCTGGACATGGATTGCCCTCTTGGACTGGCCCAGCCCCCATGGCGGAGGTGCCCTTCAGCCCCTACACTACTCCCACACCACAGCAGGGCCCCCAAGGCTCTTCCTGCGGGAGCCCCAGCCCCTGCTCCTGTGCTGTGGAGCCATAGCGGCTGGGCCATCCACCCCCCTTCACGTTGACTTCTTTTTCTGTTATGGTGAATTCTGAGGGGACGTATGTAACGGACAGAAAACATCAATCAATCAATCAATCAATTTTTATTTATATAGCGCCATATCACAACAGAAGTCATCTCAAGGCACTTTTCACATAGAGCAGGTCAAGACCGTACTCTTTAATTTACATAGACCCAACAATTCCCCCGTGAGCAAGCACTTGGCGACCGCGGTAAGGAAAAACTCCCCTTTAACGGGTAGAAACCTCAAGCAGACCCCGGCTCTTGGTGGGTGGCCGTCTGCTTTGATCGGTTGGGTTGAGAGAGAGAAAGAGAGAGGGAAAGGGGGAGGGGGGACAGGAGAGCAACAATCACAACAACAACAACAAGCATAAGCATCAATAGACAGGGAAGGATGCCATCAAGACTGTGCAGGACCGCGAAGGCTCGGCCCGGGACCCAGGTTTTCCTGTGAGATGACATAACATAATTCACCATAATTGGTGGTGCAAAACAAACAGTTTTGCTATGTGCTGTTTCTGTGCTGTTTTCCCCTCACAGTGACATAGTGACAGTTGGACATGTCCCTCATAAGCAGTGAGTAACTATGGTAATGGGGGCTGTTGAGTTTGACTTTTTTCTGTGGTTTATGTTCAGCGTTTTTTTCGGCTAGCAGTGTTAGCTGTGTGAAAAATAAATGACCCACACCTTTGTGAAGTCAAAAAAGAAGTTGTTTGTCTCTCCTTTCCTGCAACTTCCACAATGTCATGTAACAGTAACATGTAGCCTTGCTAGTGTTTTGGGAGTTGGCATTTGTAAATTTTGTTGTGAAATTAAACATCTTTAAAAATGCAAGAACTTGACTAATGCTATCTAGCAAGCTGAAATTTAACTTGCTGGCGAATTACCTTGACATTATATGAGACTTATTAAAATCTAATGTAAGCAAAATAAATAGTTGGTTTAGTAAAGTTTGACCCTCCAGGTCCTGATACTGATGAATGTGACTTCAGTACATCCTAATGGTACTGATGGCATATGTCATGTCCTCTAAAATTCATCATGATAATATGTTGTTCCCTTTTATTTTTCCTTATCAGGTCCATCAACTTCCACCATCCCCAGCACTTTAGCAACAGCAACTCCACCACCTGCCCATGAAGAAGACACAACACTACCTACCTGTACCACCAGCAGCTCCACCACAACACAAAAAGAACCAGTCCCCCCTGCAGGCCTGATCCTTGATGTGAGTTAATTGCATCCTAATGATATTGATGAGATGTGCCATGCCTTCTAAAAATCATAATGACAATATGTTCCCTTTTATTTTTTCTAATCAGGTCCATCAACTCTGGCACTTATGCAACAGCAACAGCACCATCCATAACTTAGGAGTTTATTTATTACTGTTAAGTAGTCTTTCAGTACCCTTTCAATTCTGGATCTGAGGTGAAGGAAAGTTCCTCAGAGGAGGTCAGAAGTATAGTCTCAACTACATCATGCACAGCTCAACAGGTCTGTTGAGTATAGTAGTAGTAGGAGTCACTGTAATATAAAACCTTAGACACACACACACACACACACATACACATACATACACACACACACACACAGTCATGTTTCCATCACTTAAGAGAACATTACATTGACTTACATTCATTTCCTGGAGACTTATCCTAACCTTAACCATAACCGCCACATGCCTAACCCCAACCCCCTTCCCCCCCACACACTGCTTATTTTTATCTCCCAGCTTCTATATTTGATTTGTTCATTTCTTCTGTGGCAGTGGGGATGAGCAAAGAGACAGCTCTGCTCACTACAGTAACCTCACACAAGAACTGAGTTGTGAGCCAGCTGCAGGAGCTAAATATCCTGGAAAGAGTTATAGCACGAGGAGAAAGAAACTGTGTCTCCTCTATTTAATTGGCTTAAGGACACCACTGTAGTACAATGGCCTGCAAATCTGTTGGAAAATAATGTAATCTGAGAGTAGATAGAAAAAGAAATCCTTAAACAGTCTGAAGTGTTTGGCAGATGGCCTCTCAGCACTGTGCACCATAAATGCATCACATATGTGCTGCTGCTTTGACAGAGCCTAGGAGGAACATGTCTGGAGGGGAAATAGTTAAAACTGTTCATCTTAGCAAAGCTGCATTGGAACCTATTATTCTAAAATGAAAGGGTAAGTCTGACATTATTTTCTTATAGTCAACAACTCCATTTAACAGACCCAAACCAATTTTCATCAAAACTCAACAAATACATGACCAAACAAATAAACAAATAAGGTGCACATAGGAACTTTCACTTTCACCAAAGCACCATCCAACTACACTCCATTGTGACAGGGATAGATAAAATAGAGTGAAAGAGATACATAGCAATGAAAAGAAAATATAAAAATATAAGAAAATCATTAGAAAAATGTGCATAAATCATGACATTTGCAGATATTAAAATGCTTCTACAGATTTTCCCCCCTTTAAAAACTAAATAAAAGATCTCCACATCTTCTTAAATGGATTTGCCCTTAATCATGAACATACATTTTTTCAAGCGCAAGACAGTGCAAAAGACCATCAAGCCAGAGTTGTATGCCAGTGTTTTTTTTAGTACTTTTTAGCAAAAGTTACTTAAACAGGAGTATATAGTGCATTTTTGGGGACTATTTTTGACAATGGATTAACCCACGTTTGGTGTTCTAGTGAGTATTTCTGGCAGCAGGACACATGTCACCCAGTGCAACAGCGTGTCTCACTGATATTAACAACAATGGAGCTCTATGGAGAGAAGATAGGACATATTAGGCTTTGGATATACAAATGATACTTTTCAGCACACAGTCATCAATTAATCGTTGGTTTGGATCTGCTGCTGGATATTAGATTTGTTGACAGTAGAAAAAATGCAGCATGTTATCAGACTCAGTCTTCAGTATTCAGTCTGCCCATTTTGAAGAAACATCCACCATTAAACCATTAACACAAACAGCAAGCCTAAAAGTCATATAAGACTAAATGATGTGTGTGTGTATTTTAATCAAGTTGGATATGTACCCCTTTAACTCTGGCATCTACGATATAAATTCATGCTGTGCTGCCAAGCACTGTTCAAACACAGAAATGTATTTTGAGTGGTCTTGGAGGCCTAAAATTTGCAATATCAATCTGAATTTTGGGGAAATGTGTATAAAATGATGCTCAACACATCCAGTATATTATCATTTGATGGAATGGTGCTGCCATAAAAAACTTGGTGTCTTTGGATTGAAAGTTTTACTTTGCAAGGACATAACTAAGCATCGATGAAAAATTCGAACCTGTAACAAGCTGATATACTGCAGAACACATGTGATACGGTCATAGAGTGTGGGAAAAAAATTCATTCAAAACACATAGTATGAAATGTAGAATATTTCACTTGTGGCCACGTAGAACACCACTGTCCATTTAGGTTGTTATATGACTCTTGATACAATGTGCTACAACATGCTGTAGTAAGCATATTGTCTCAGTTCCGGTTGCTGACTGTGTTTACTGATAGCATTTTTGCTGCTCTCAACTCAGTTAATTTTGCTATATCCTTCATTACCTGGTGTACATTTAAACTTACACTAGTTCTACTAAAGGACTCTTAGCTCTCCCTTCTTTTAGTGACTTTCCTCACTAATTCCACAATTGTTAGTTACTTTAGCTTAGCAGTAAGCAATGGCTTCTCTCGTCTCACTTCTCCCTCTCGTTCTCCTGCTCTCTCTTGCTCGATGTGTCATATGTTTAGCTATTCCTCTGCCTCTTTTAGTGATAATGGTACATGTAATAAATGTAGTTTATTTGCAGTGTTGGAGGTGAGCCTCAGTCAATTGGAAGCATGGCACTGCACCATGGAAAACCAATCATTAGCTACTGTAGCCAATGTGGGCTGATCTAGTTTAGCTCCTACTCCCCTAGTAGTTCCCGAGCAGCCAGGAAGCCAGGGTGGCTGGGTGACTGTCTGAAGGAGGCATAGCCCTAAGCAGAAGCCCACGATTCACCACCAACCAGTTCAACATTTCTAACGGGTTCCAACTCAGTAACACACCCACTGAGAAACCAACTCCGATTATTGGCAGCTCCATAGGGAGAAACGTGAAGTTAGTGAGACTAGCGGCCATCGTCAGATGTATTCCTGGGGCCAGAGTGGGTGACATAGAATCAAATTTAAAACTGCTGGCCATGGATAAACGTAAATATGGTACAACTGCTATTCATGTCGACAGGAATGACTCCCGATTACACCATTTGGAGGTCACTAAAATGAATGTTGAGTTGGTGTGTACATATGCAAAGACAATGTCAGACCCTGTAGTTTTCTCTGGGCCCCTGCCTAATCTGACCAGTGATGACATGTATAGCTGCTGAGAATGCTGTGCTCTCACTCTGATGGAAACCTGGCTCTCAGACAGCACACGAGACTCTGCCATCCAAGTTCAAATACATTCTGTGTACTGCAGTGACCGCAAATTAGCCTCGGGGAAGATCAGAGGCGGCAGTGTCTGTGTCAATGTGAACAACAGGTGGTGCGCAGACGTACAAGTTGTTGGAAAACACTGTTCAGCTGACATAGAACTATTGATGATGAAGTGCAGACCCTTTTACCTACCAAGGGAGTTCAGTGCAGCGTTTATACCGACTGTTTACATCCCGCCACGAGCGGACTCTGCGACCGCGCTGAGGCTGCTGCACAACAAGATCAGCAAACAGGAGACTGCACATCTGGATGCTGTGGTCATCGTAGCCAGTGATTTCAACCACTGCAACCTTTGGAGTGTGCTCCAAAAGTACCATCAGCACGTGAGCTTTCCGCCCCGGCCGCACTTCGGACAGTCCGACCACATCTCAGTGTTCCTCTATCCAGCCTACTCTTCAAGCAAGCTCCCTCAGTAAGTAAAACTGTTAAAGTGTGGAATGAAGACACTGAACTGGTGCTTCAGGACTGCTCTGGGAGTACAGACTGGGAGGTGTTTAAAACTACTGCTATGAGGGAAGATTCTACTGTTGATTTAGAGGAATATGCTTCTGGGGTAACTGACATTAGCACATACATTGAGACCATTGTTCCCACAAAATGCTACAAGACATATCCAAACCAAAAACCCTGGATTAACTGTGTTCGGACCATGTTATGTGCTCGCTCCACTGCATTTGTCTCAGGCAACGCTGAAGACCACAAAAGGGCCAGATATGACCTGCATAGATCTATCAGAGAGGCCAAGAGACAGTATAGATTGAAGCTGGAGGGATATTACACCACCGCAGATTCCTGATACATGTGGCAAGGCCTGCAACACATCACAGATTACCAGCAGAGGAGCAGGGGGGCTGCAACCAGCCAAGCCACACTACCAGATGAGCTGAACGAGTACTACGCTCGCTTCAAGACCCTCAACACCACTGACTATTGTCCTGTTGCACTCACCCCAATTGTGATGAAGTGTTTTGAGAGGATAGTCATGACCCACATCAAGAAGACCATCCCGGACACCTTGGACCCTCTGCAGTTTGTGTATCATCAGAACTGGTCCACTGACAACACAGTCAACACTGCCATCCACACAGTCCTAACACACTTAGAGGGCAAGGACGCATATGTTAGAATGCTATTTATCGACTACAGCTCAGCATTCAACACCGTCATCCCACACAAACTCTCTGAAAAGCTCCTCACCCTCGGATTGACACCCTCTCTTTGCAACTGGGTGCTGAACTTTCTAACAGACAGACGCCAGTCAGTCAGAGTAGGCAATCACACATCAGGCACAAAAACTGTAAGCACAGGGAACCCCCAGGGCTGTATGCTAAGGCCACTGCTGTATACACTCTTCACGTATGACTGAGTGGCATAAAGAACAAAAAGACTGGCAACCAGCTTCTATCCACAGGCCATCAGGCTTGTGAATAACTCCCTTACACACTGCTCTCCTCGTATCACTCTGACTGAACATTGAACATTGAATGCTGCTGTCACTTCACTGTCATCTGCATTTTCAACACACTGTTATTTGCAATAATGTACAGTGCATCTTATGACCAGTACCCACACTATTATTTGCAATATTTGCAACAATGCATAGTGCACTTTATGACAATTTCTGCCATTTGCAATATTTGCAATAATGTAGTATGCTTTATGACCTTGGTCAAATCAGGATCACTGCTTTTTTTGCACAACACTATGCTGTGCAATACTGTGCTTTACACATTGTGTACTGTTTATTGTGCTGTGCAATACTTGAACTTATATGTAACTTATAAACTTGTGATTTTAATTTTTAAAATTTAAAATTTTAGTTTAATTTAACTCTCTTTTTCTTTCGTGAAGGGTGGACTGGCAAAGTAAGAATTTCATTGTATGGTGTAACAGCCCGTGTTTACTGTGCACATGATAATAAACTTCTTGAATCTTGAAGAATATGTTAGCTTAAATGAATCCACTCCCCCCATTCATATGAATACTCACATTCCTAGAGACACCGGCTGAGGAGGTGGAGTTGAAGCCATTGTCAACTCAAGCCTAATATTCAACCCTAGACCTAAACTTGATTATAATTCATTCAAAAGCCTGTTCTTAGTCTCTCACACCCAACCTGGAAAACTTCACAGCCAGTTCTATTTGTTATAGTATACTGTCCTCCTGGCCTGTACTCTGATTTTGTATCTGAATTCTCAGAGTTTTCATCAAACCTAGTCCTTAGCACACATAAAAGTAATTATAATAAGTGACTTTAATATTCATGTGGACCTCAGTAATGATAGCTTTAGCACTGCGTTTTGCTGAGTATAAATAAACCCACTCACTGTCTTAACCACACCCTCGACCTTGTTCTGGCATCAAAATTGAACATTTCATAGTTTTTCCACAAAATACTATTTTATCAAATCATTACTTGATAAGTTTTGAATTCCTATTGCTGGACTACATGCTATTAGATAAAATTGTCTTCACTATATGTTTATCTGATAGTGCTGCAGCTAAATTTAAGGAAGCAATTCCATCAGTGCTGATTTCAATGCCATGTCTCAATACTACAGAGGACTATTATGCTAACTTTAGTCATTCCCAAATTGATCATCTTGTTGATAGTGCTGCAAGCTCATTAATCTGAGTGACACTCGACTACATCTTCCCTTTAAAAAAAGATGAGGTTAGCTCCATGGTATAATTCCCAAACCCACAAATTAAAGCAAACATCGTGAAAATTTGAAAGGATATGGTGTTCCACCAAACTGGAAGAACTCTATCGATCCATGTATTCCTATATTTCTCAGTAGTGATGAGTTCATGAGCTTCTTTAATGATAAAATTCTAACTATTAGAGACAAATGAAATCACCTCCTGCCCTCAAACAACTTTAGAAACAGCTGGAAAAGCTGATATATTTAGACTGTTTTTCTCTTATTGACCTTCTTGAACTAATGATCTCCTCATCTAAACCATCAACCTGTCTCTTAGGCCGTATTCAGACCAAATCAGGCAGTGCAGCGAAAACATCATTCCTCCCATTCATTTGAATGGGGGTAGTGCATTTTGGCTGCAGCCATTTTGGCCAACTGTGGCCGGAAAGTTGAGCCAGAGTCAACTTTTGGAGAAACAACCCGACGTCACTGTGGCTGAAGGCTGCGGTGGCCAATCACAGCTAGAGATCAGACTGATCAGAGTTGTAAAACTCTGCCGTGAGGGAGTACAAAGACATTACTAAGTGAGGGGAGGACATTGCTCTTCATTTGATAAGTAAAGTTAGACTTTGTAGTCTGCTTCCTGACTCATATTTAAAAAGACGAGAGAAAAAGAGAGAGTTTAGAGCACCAGCGAGAGAGAGAGAGTGTGAGAGAGAGAGAGCAGCAGTGGTCGAGCGAGCTAGAGAGTGAATGAAGAGTGGGAGCGCTGGTAGCGAGAATGCTGGTGAACCAGATCAATAAAACGTTAGATTCTGATTGTTTCACAGCGGTTACGTTCTGGAGCACAAATAAACACACCCACAACCCCACACACCTCCGCTCAACCCTGTGGCTGAATGCCGCACCGCCTGATTTAGTCTGTATACAGCCTTAGACCCCATCCCAACTAGGCTGCTTAAGGAAATCTTACCCTTAGTTGGCACTTCTTTACTAGATATGATCAATCTGTCTTTAGTAACAGACTATGTACCACAGTCCTTTAAAGCAGCTGTAATTAAACCTATACTTGAGAAAGCAGTCACGAATCAGTTGTGTGACTTTCAGTCAGGATTTTCAGTCAGGATTTAGAGCGCATAACACAGAGACAGCACTGGTCAAAGTTACTATTGACCTCTTAAAGATTCTATCAGAATCAGAAATTCCTTCTCATTAGTGACATCTATGGCCGTTGCAAAAAAACTAGCCCATGCATTTGTTCCTGTTGGCTGGATTATTGCAATTCCTTATTATCAGGCTGTCCTAACAAGTCTCTAAAGACTCTCCAGCTGGTCCAGAATACAGCTGCATGCGTACTGACAAGACTAGGAAAAGAGATCATATTTCTCCCATTTTAGCCTCACTGCATTGGCTTCCTGTACAATCCAGAATGGAATTTAAAATCCTTCTCCTCACCTACAAAGCCCTTAATGGTCAGGCACCATCATATCTTAGAGAACTCATAGTACCCTATCATTCCACTGGAACACTGTGCTCCCAGAATGCAGCCTTACTTGTGGTTCCTAGAGTCTCCAAAAGTACAGTGGGAGCTCCTCTCTCCTCTCTCCCTCTCCATCTGTATGCATTCATGTACCGTTAATACATGTTACTAACTTGAAGTTTTTGTGCTTTCCCGTCTCACAGGTTCCTATGGATCATGGTTGTAGACCCCATAGTTATGGATTGCGAGCTTCTGTGGGTTGTGGTTGCGGACCCCATGCTGCCATGGTCCTGCATGATGCCCATGCCTACTATTATTATTATTATTAATCATATTTTATTATTGTTAGTATTATTGTTGTCATTGTTATTATTGTTGTTGTGCTTCTGTGTGTCTCTCCTCCTCTCCCCCTCCCTCTTTATCTCTCAACCCAACTGGTCAAGGCAGATGGCCACCAGCCACCTAGAGCCCGGTTCAGCTTGAGGTTTCTTCTTGTTAAAGTATATAAACTCTATTCAGTATATTGCTAATAAATACTAATATGGGATACTTTATATGATGATAATTGTACATATAATTAGGGATACACAATATTATTGGCACGTCATCAGTATTGGCCGATAAAAGCTCTAAAATGAAATATCAGTATCGGCAAATTCTGCCGATTATGAAAGGCCGATATGTTGCCTTCCCCTCCGCCACCTGGCTGTGCTTCCCCCAATGGACTGTGTCACCCCGACGGTCCCGGTGCTTCCTACGCAGGCCCCACTTCACTCAGCTGCCTGTCAGACCCACTGCTTCTTCCTACCTTAACCTGAATAACAAACCGGGGCTCGGTGCTCCTGTTGGATCCACATGGAGAGCCGGGGCTAACGTTAGCTGAGAGGCTAGCAGAGCATTAGCCGCAGCATGACCAGGGATTAAATCCTACACATTAATCCTGTCTGTCTAATAAACTCAAAGAAAACTCTACTGCTCCACCCACTTGGCAAGTTCATTAAAGTTTTAATACTGAGCTCCTGAACTCCATTCTTCCTAGGTTCTTCCTTCATATATTGTATTTCTTTACCATACTTAGTACAATCTATGCTTACATGCATAATAGTCTCCTCAGCCAGCTGGAAAAAAATATGTGCATATATTGGTATTGGCATAGGCAATCGGCCACAATGAGTTGGAAATATCGGCATATCGGATACCGGCGAAAAATCCAATATCGTGCATCCCTACATATAATTATAACAATATTGGTAACAACAGCTGGAGCAACGACAATAAAAGTGTTATTAATTGTAATACTAATTGTGATATATGTATTTGGCCCAGAACAACACTTCAGCCAATGAAGGTGAAAGGTCACTGGTTTAAGTTTAAGCAGTACAACCACTGTCGTCTGTGATTCCATGCTGAAAATAATATTCACTCTGCCAGACACACACACAAAGCTTTCCATTGCAGTGCAATAACACATTTATTTACTCTTTTAATTATGCTTCAGCTGTCTCAAACAGAGCTGTGTGCCCAGCAGATGCGCATGAAACCACCCTGTAGGTAATGCATCTGTGCAGCCATTGATTGTATTGGTTTGATGCTGACGCCACTCTGTCTGTAGGGGAGGGATTAGGACAGAAACCCCTTCTTTGGGGGTCTGAAGGCTGTTGTTTTTTATGAATGAATACCAGCTACGAATTACACACACACTCTCTCAGTAAATAGGTTGTCTCTGTAGAAGGAAATGATGCAGTTATGAAACTGATGTTTTGTACAACAATGTGCATTTTGACGATACTGCAGTAAGAGCGTAGAGAGCAGGCTGCAGGATCGTGGGAAAGGTCCTCCACATAGGGCACTTGTTCTTTGTGTCTGTTGTTCTTGTGTAATTGATCTCACTCCACCTCCACAGCAGAGTGCTTCACAGCCACATACTTTTTAAGGCTGCACCATTTCATCAAGTTGAAATATTCTACATATACTGTGCATAATTTTATACACATTTCTTAAAATCCAGCCTGACATATTTGGTATCTTTCGAAACTTTAGAATCTCCACTAGATTTAGTTGGTTTGAAGAATGCAAGATGAAGACTTCCGTATGGAAAATAACTCTTCTCATAGCTTACTTTATGCACAGTATGATGAGGACGTGCATACTCAGCAAAAAATTTTGTGAGCGTTACAAAAATATTAACAGACAGGAACCTGAGGGGAATATTACAGGAATGTTACATGTTTGCTGGGTAGCTACATTCATGTGGCTGAAACAATTAATGGCTCAGGTTTTACTTTCAAATCCTCATGTTTCCATTTAACCGTTGTTCTAAACAGAGAGACACCTTTCTTACTATATCCACAGATTACTAACTGTACATTTTTCATCTAGTCGTCTATGTGTTCTGAATGATTGTAAGGTTTGTGGATAAAGTGTGAAAAAAACAGGCACAACTGTATAAAAGGGCAATGACACATATGAAAAATTCAGCGTCACGTGGAACTTTTTATCTGGGGAGTGAAAATTTTCACAGGTGTAAAAGTCGTTTCAAATTTTAAGATGAAAGTCACTACTTGTGACTTTTAGTTTCATATGCAAATCATATATATATTTCATATCAAAAGGAATTTATTTTCATGTGCAATATCACTACATATGTTATTATTTTATCCAAATTTGAACTTTTCTTTATGTCCAACTTTGTATCAAGTTATAATCCAAAAAAAAAAAAACAAAGTTATTTGTCGTTACACCTACAAGCAGGCTGCGTAAAATGTATAAGGCCTTCATTTTATTAAACTATGCAAGTCAAAAGGCTGAAAAATGACTAAAAAATCAGTGACGATTAGTAGCTGCAGCTACAAGCAACTGCTTGTCTCATTCCAGTGTTGAGCCAATATCTACCCCAGCATTAAGCAAGGCTACATTGTATTTAATAGAGGTAAACTATGAATGGCTGTTCAACCGATAGCAGCAGATTCCATTTAAAACGCGTTAAAATGTGAATTTTGTTCATAAACGCAGTCTGCCATGTCTGGCCCGCAGCCAGGATTCGTCTCCTCTGTTTTTTCTGGCCCCAGTCCAGACCCACCTCCCCCGCCCGTGTTATCCACCCACGCCACGGGAGAGGTGATTTCTTTCTTTTTTTTCTCCTTTTTGTAAAACCTCATCCTCATTGAGCGGAGCCTGGTTTTTGGAGTGGGCTGCGGATGCAGTTATTATGCCCACACTTCTCCGACTATCCGTGCCGTGCTGTCACGCCTCGCTGCTGCATGGTCCTGCCCGGTACCGCGGTGTGTTGTAGCCGAGTTTGAGTCTGAGCAGCTCGGCGTCTCGGACTCCGCCGCTCCCGGTGTTCTGTCTTTCAATGCTAATTGAGCCAAACTGTCCAGCTGCTCACTGGTTAAATCTGATCAGTCCCCCTGCCTGTGTGAGACCTATAAGTGGACAACATACCTGTGAACGTGCTATTCAAGCTATCCTGATCGGCTCCATCTGTTTCTTTTTTCTTCCTTTTTGAACTGTTTTCTTTTCACCGGGAGAACGGAGGAGCTGCAGCACCGGGAACCATGAGCGGACGCGGTGAAGAGGCCGGGGAGAGCTCTGGCTCCCAGGAGCCCGCGGGAGCCACGGAGCCCCAGAAGAGGAGGCCGGGGAGACCGAGGAAGCCCCAGAAAGTCAGTCTGAGTTTGTGTTCGCTGCTGTTCACCGAGGGCGCTCTGCGGACAGGCAGACATAGCCTACCGTAGCTGCTAGTAGGAATCAGATCAGGACTGTAGCTGCACATTATGTGAAAGCTGAAATGTGTGCTTTTGTTGAATATACACAATTCGGTCTGAGGATTGAGGTAAAACTTTTGCAATGAGTACAGATCTTAAGCCAGCTGCTCTGATTCTGCCTACTTTATAAAACTGCACAGAAAGCCTATTCTTGGTCTTAAAATGCGTTGGATTCGGTTTTTGTCAGTCATTGGTCCTTGTTTAACCTGAGGCATGGTGTGTAATCCACTTTAACTTCTTCCCTTATGCATCTGTGGAGCTTAAAATCGTGTAAAGTCTACAAGTTTCTCTTTGTAACGGAGCGCAATTTACTACTGTTTATAGGCTACTTCCGTATGCAAAATGATGAGGAATGCGCCTGTTTCCAGTCTCGACTCTGGTGGATTTTATTGACAACATGAGTAAAAAGTGTGGCGATGAATGTAATTCTGAAGATCTGCCGTGAGTTGAGTCGGAGACGCCATGAAAAGAGTCTTGAAGGTGTTTATGTGATTAATTGGTGAGTCACATTCCCACCAAAATTTCACACCATTATCACATTCACTGACACCACAGGTTGTCATGTTACTGTAAGCTACAGAAACCGGACTCTGGCTGAAATGAAGAAGTTTTCTATCAGAAATAGTCTACAGTTGTTTTTTATTTAGAGGTAACATTAATAAAATATGATTTCTTGAAACATTATGTTGCGACCAGGCTGCATTTAGATTACTGTATATCAGAGATAGGTTGGACAGCAATTTCTGGGAAGAGCAGTATGAAATTTAAAAGTGCAGAATGAGATTAAATAGTAAATCATTGAGTCTCTCTCATTCATTCTTTTTATGGTGTGTGCTCATACATGGGTACAAGATCGCCATACACACACACACACACACACACACACACACACACACAAACCTTGGTCCCTCTTTTGGTCTTGACCCATGAAGCAATGACCAAATTGGAGACCACCAGAAAATGAGCATGGAGTTGAAAGGGACCCAGTCTGTTCATAGAGCGGTGGCACTGTGTTTGTGTGTGGTAAGAGGGTGGGTGTAGTGTGATGAGGTGTGTGTGTGTGTGTGTGTGTGTGTGTGTGTGTGTGTGTGTGTGTGTGTGTGTGTGTGTGTGTGTGGGGGGGGGGGTTCAAAGCTTTGTTTCCTGTCCTCAACACCCTTGTCATGCCCCCCCCCTTCAGGAGCCCAGTGGAGAGCCTGTCCCCAAGCGACCGAGGGGCCGCCCCAAAGGAAGTAAGAACAAGGGCCCCTCCAAGGCAGCGCAGAAGGTGAGTGTCAGCACCTGAATGACACACTCACATTTGCTAATGTAATTTTTGGAGACATCAATTGACTTACATGACATAAATATGTGGCTGAAGGAGTGGACATGTATGCAGTAGGAGTTCTAATCATTTTGATCAAGTTGCTGCCCATTGTTCTCACTAAGATTATTTTCAATATGTTTGATTTTTCATCTTTAATTTGGACCATCCACATCAAATGTGTAAGAGGAAGAAATGAATAAAAAGATTTAAAAAATGCTCAAAATGGTGAGCAAAAATGTCACAGTGTACCACGAGGAATAAAATATTGTGCAGTCCAGATCAGCAGGTTTCAGTGCAGACCGTTTTATCCAAAACATTGGACTTTAACATGGAGATAACTGTTCATTTTCCATCTCCAGCCCAGAATCAACATTGCTGGAACCATGGACTTGTTGATCAGTAAGAATAGTTTAAATTAAAGCTTCAAGCAGCATTGGTCGGGACTTTGTACTCTGGCCCGTCAGGATCAGATCATTTTGCTTTTTAAAAATGAGGGATATTTCTTACAAGTGTGGTGCGCTTTTATTTTGAAAGTTTGATTGACAGGATGAGAATTTTCTGCAGGGTGAGGCATGTCTGTCTTGCTCACACCTGTGTCATCAAAATTTTGCAAGTTTTGGGCCCATTCACTTGAATTTCAATTAGTAAATTGAAAACTCTTGATGAGTTTGTGTGTAAAACAAATTAATTTCCTAATTTTCATCAAGTCTATTTTTAGAAAAGTAAAGACTTTTCACCCACATGAACTGGTCAAAGTTTGATTGAAATGTGTACTGTCAGGTGTGTAGAGACAATAAGTAACTGCAACTTGACAGAAAAATACTCATATATTTGAATGGAAAGTTGAGCGAACCCACACCTGTTTGAACTTTTACTGCTCCCACATAGTTTTAGATACAGACTTCATTTGAACTTTAAATGAGTCACAAGACTTTGACCTACAAATCTTGAATTTACATGTTTTTTCTATCTTTTATTGTTCTTGAGATATTAGAATGTGAGTTTTATAGTCTTTTCTTGCTCCTCCTGCGATTTTATAATGTGTGTACTGCGGAATGTTTCACAGCACTGAGGGAGTGAGGCGAGGACTACTATTTTACAGTAGTCCTCTGCCTTTTGGGCTCGGTCCCTAATTAGAAAAATGACAGTTTTTGCATTTCACTGCATCATTTTATGTTATTTGAATGAAGCCAATAACTTTTAATGCTTTCACTTTTTGTTTGCATTATGATTGGGCTGCAGTGCAAACCTTATCTCAACTTTAAAGGAGAGCTATTATACTTTTCCTTATTTTCAGTCATATATATATAATGACACAATGTCAGATGTTCATATTAAAAGAGGCCAAAATGTCAAATAATGAGATGAATGTATCTAGAAATAATCCCTATGAGCAAAAAGCACCAGCTTCAGACTGCTCTAAACACTCAGTTTCCAATGTTTTTTTTCTACTTTCAGCCTGAGCTGATGTCAGCTCGTGATGGATTTCTTAATATGGTCATCTGCTCCATGCATAGTGTGCGAGTTCACTGCTCTGCTCTGCTAACATTATGGCATTTTTCCATTGTTTTGGGGGTAGTCACACTGAGCCATGACTTGAGTTGAGCCGGCATGCTGTGAGTGTTTTTCCATTACACAGCAGGGCAAAGTAAAATTGTAAAAAAGGTAGTTTGCCTGTTGGAGGTGTGCTGGTTGTCTGCAGCTCTTCATTGAACATCATCATCACTGTGGCTATTTCTGCTTGCACTATTCCTCCCTGCATTATTTTTAACTGATCTGCTGAACAAAGAGCTCCAAATGTCTCCATATATTGTTGTATCGACTGGTTTTTAGCACCTCTTAGGAAGCTCTGTTAATTTGGTGAGGAACATGTTTCATTTCCTGTAAATTCTTCACAATAAACATCTCCCATTATTTAGTCATTTTAAAGCTTTTAACATGAAGCAGGAAAGCAGGAAATGTTGGGTCTACATAAGTTGTAACTTAACACAACTCTGAAACAGCTGCCCCTCAGTAGGCTTCCAGTTCTGGAGTTTTGTGGCCACTGTAGGTTCTCCCTACATGTTTGGAAGGGGAGGGTGAGGGGAGGTGTATTCATTTGGTTGCAGTTTGCAACCTCACTGCTAGATGCCACTGAATCTTACACGCTGGTCCTTTAAATGTTTTGAGGTCATCGTGGTGAACTTTTCTTAGATCACACTACACTGGCAGGTGTTTCTTCTGCTCCCCTTATATTTAAATGGGGATGGAATATGTAAATACACTAGAAACTAGAGTTATGCAGTTCAACATACCCTCAAAATAACCACTATGAGTTTTACTGCAAGACTTTTGTGTCAGATTGCATTTGATTCTGTAGGTGGTCATCATTAATTGGTCGCTCAGAGTATTTCTAATATGACAGCTGTCATAGAGCGCATGACTATATAGACCCTATTTTATAGGGATGTGCAGAGGGCCCAGTATTTGTATTTGTATCTGTATTTGTTGAGGCATCAAAATTTATATTTACATTTCTATATGAATAAAGTGGAAAGAGGCTTAAAAATCCTGTTTTTGTTTTTATTATGCTTTTAATTTTAGAAAATTAAAGTGTTACATTAAGTGTTCATGAATAAACTATCTTACAAAGGAGGTCCCCATACTGGATCTCGAACTGGAGTTTCTCAGATCATAGACGACTGCGCTGACTACTGAAATAAAACTTTACTCATTGCCTCATTGCAGACAGACGTCTACCTATTTATACACCCATAACACAGACACAGCACACTGTGTAACATGTAGGGAACTTCAAAGGCGTTTGCTTTGTACTTTTCATTTATTGCCTACAACCTAACTTTGTGGAGAGGAGAAGGGGGACAACAGGTTATGGAGAGTCCCTTGTAAGCACTTTGTGTGTGTCAATAGCTCAGCTCTGGGGAACACCCCCAACTCAGGGAGTTAGGAAATGTGCGTCATGTAGTAGATGGATGTGACTCCCTTCGTTGAGACCTGCTGATAGACGTAACAGCAGAGCAGAGGAGAGAGACTGAGATAATGATGCAACTGACCTGCGTGCTGGTATTTGACGGTTTTTTCTTTCTTTCTGAAAACAAGTAATTTTCAAAATATTTGTATGAAACAAATATTCATAAAAACCCACTATTTGTGCTTTGCTGAATAACGTATTTGTATTTGGGCACACCCCTACTATTTTACCAAACCAAAATATTGAAAATGTGGAAAATGTCCAAAAAAATAGCAAAGCAAAGACTTTTCCTAAATGTTTGTGAAAGGCTTGTAGAATTCCAAAGAAAAGACAAAATATGTGAGCTGAAAATAATGGATGGCCTCAATAGTTTGTGAGTTTCTGATTATTCAACTGAATATAAAAAACTATCAGGTGCTGAAATCTGGCATTAAATGTTTGGTTAGATTTGCAGTCATGTCTACTTCTTTGATCAAACAATTTCTGATTTCAATCAAAATGTTGCCAATTTTAGTTCTTGTACTGCTGCTTGTGTTTAAACAACATGAAAGATTTGGAAAGTTGGAAAACAGGTTTATATGCCTCAAAAAAGGTATCTCAAAAGTATTGCTTTTTGTATCAGGTATAGTATTGGCACTGGTAATGAAAGAAAAATCAAACAATACTGAGTCCTACTCTTCACATACAGACTTAATGCTGGGTCACTGACTGATCAGATGGGGTATAATTCTAGAACGATAAAAATGTGTCTGGATGTTTGCAGAGAAGTGTCTTATGGGTAACAGTAAGTTGCAGAGGCTTGCAGAGAAGCCAACATGCACTCCCAAATCACTTATGTGCAGCCCACAGAAACATACCTCAAGACCTTCCAATAATTAGGCAGTAAGACACAACTGCAAACATGAACACAAATGAAAGGACAGAAATGGACAAAATTGCATTTGTGCAATCATGTTGATAGAAACATGCAGTCATAACTCAACAGCACTCTCACACTCTTGTGTACACATTTCCCCAGAATGGGGACAGTGTGTATGAGAGACAGAGTTGATGAATGAGAAAACATTAAAGTGGCAAAGAAAAACTGATTCAGAGAAAAGCTTTGGAATTTGACAGTGATATCCCCACTAACATTTGGGTTGTGATACTGTACATCAGAGTGAGGCTCGGGCAAGTCCCTGTGTCTTCATTCATTAGTTAGCTGAAGCTGTGTTAGGCTTGCGATGACAGCAGCCTTAGTGCTTTCTTGCCACCATGAACCACTGTAAACATTCCCAGCACTTCTTTGAAAAGTGAACCACTCTGCTCTCACCATAATCCAGTCTCATCTCATCTGGCATTGTTATGATAAACACCAAAGATATCAATCTTTCCAGATGAAAGGAGCACACCTTTAACATATATTCTTTAAAGTCTGCTTCCCCTCCCCATATCAATCACCTCTACAATCTCTGACAAATATCTGGCAGTTTGTAAGAAGAACCAATGGTACTGCACACCTTTGACCAGACTATTATGTACTATAGTACAAAACGGAGACAAATTGTTTTTACACCATTGTGAAAAAAGGCATTAATTATAGAAAATGTCAGTTTTAGAGTTGAGTTTAGTTTGTACACTTTTTGACAAAGAGAATATGTGAAATGGAAAGGTACTATGAAGTGTCATTTGACCTTTTCTAAAGGCCAAAGAGTCCTGAATGGCCAAACTTGAAGGCAGAAAGAAAAGCCTGCAGAGATGATTCATACAAATTGGAATGACGGGGCACACTTTTAGACAATCTCTCCTCAAAGACACTGATGGTGTTGTACTCAGTTATGTGCACAAAAAGTGACAGACGTAGTTCAATAGAAGTTCATACCCTGCCCACTTTCACCCCTCCACACACCACCACACTCTATTAAGTAGGCCTGACTTTCAGTGTTTCAGAGAGTTATATGTTGTACCCCTGAGGTTTTGCCATTGGAAAGCCTTAACCACAAAGGATGCAGATCAGAAAACTCTCATATGAATAGTTTTTGTAAATGTCATATGTGCTGTGGAAAGTACTGACAATGTTGTCCTGATGCAGGGGTGGTTCAAGGATGAGTGGAAATCAGGGGCTTAGCCCTGAAATCATTGAATGAGTCAGAGCTCATGCTTCAATCGATAAATATTCCAATATCAATATAAGTGCTATATACATATATACAGTATATATATGATAAATGTTGTTGTTGTTATTATTATTACTTCAAATACACAATTAACTGTAAAAATCAGCCTTTACCTCCCTTAACATACAGTGTATGAAACTAATTTAAAAAATTGATAATTTAAAGAATGAAACTCAGAAAGAAACTCATCCTAGCCAATAATCTGACTGATTTTATTTCACTTCATTGATTTAAGATGGCATACATAATGAAAGAATAAATTCAATAGAGTGAGTTCAGGTAAAGTTGGACAGTTTTTGGAAAACCATTCTTTAGAATGGCTGTGTCCAAAATCACTTTCTATTTACTAAATAGTGAAATTCAAGTCAACTCAAATTTATTTATAAAGCACATTTAAAAACAATCCACATTGTCCAAAGTGCTGTACAGACCAGAGCAGGTAGTTTAAAATCATAAATACAAGAAACACAGACATAAACAACAAGGCACACAGCTCATATGCACAAATAGACAACACATGGGCATAGGCACAAGCCAAAAAACAGCCACATCAGGAGGATTCAAATGCCAGTGAATAATTTTGAACCTGGACTTAAAATAGTGCACTACATTTATCCTATGCCGTTTTATTTGTCCAAATGCCCAGTGTGTATATAAAAAAGTAGTGTCCATAGCATGTACACTACTTACTGCTAACAATCCCACAATGCAATGCTCCACATTTTCTAGATGTGTAAATTACCGTCACATGACTCAACAGCAGATGGTGATGACACAAAATGACAATGATTAGTGAATGTCTGAAATCTTGATTTGCTGCTCACTATTGTGTTAACTTTTTAGTGTCACAAGGGAGTAGTGAATGGGTGAATAAGGGAGTGATTATGGACACAGCCAATATTAATGTGTTGAGTCCAACTGAAGTGATGTTTATTTCATTTAAATAGGTTCTTGACTGCATGCCTGCAGTATAGCTACATAAACTCCAAATGACACCCTCTTTTGTTGAAGTATAACTTTCAGGTTGAGTGGGACACTTCTGACACTTCTGTTGGTAAAGTGGAACAGTGTTTTATTGATAAAACTCAACATGCATGAGGACAAAAAAAAAAAATCAAAATACGTATTAATATCATCCAGTTTAATTGAAATTGCATCCAGACATCCATTCAGTTCATTTATCCTTTTAAGTAGTTGCAATGTAATAAGACATTTAAACAGTGAATACAATTAATTAAACATGAACAATAAGGATGAATTAAAACATATGACCACAAATTGATGTAAAACTAAATTCATCTCTATATAAAGCAAGGAATATGTCTGCCTGTATGTATGTTTGTCCTTCGCATATCTTGAAAACTGCTCATCCGATCTACTTCATACCTGGCGGATGTATTGCTAGTGACCTGCGGTGTTGAGTGTTAAGTTCTTTGGATGAGTGGTTCTCAAGAAATATATAAAAATACCTCATAAACAACATAGATTTGCTTCTTCTTCTGCCCGTGGACTCAACGACTGGAAATACAGACAGCACCACTCTGCCATTGCAATCCACATTGTGGTCAGAGGTGGGATTACAGCCACAGTGTAAAGGACTTGAAAAAGTTTAAGAGACTGAAGTTTTAGTGTTGAACTGTGAACAAAACTTGGCGGGATGTCTCAGACACATTTTGAGCAGGCACTGCAGTTCATCTAACTAAAAAGCAAGGAATCTCTGTCTATCTGTCTGTCTGTATGTGTGTGTCTCTCATATTTTGAGAACTGTTCATCGCTGAGGACCCAAAGACGTGCAGTGTTGAATTTGGTGCAATTTGGACATGCGGCACATTTAATATTAATGAGATTTGAATAAATAACATGTACTTTCTCTCCAAATGCACTTTAATGCACCATGCTTTTGTTTTTTATTTTTCTCTTTGGGATTTACATGTTTTCATTTAATAAACTTTGAATAAACAAGCAAACAGCGAGCTGCTCTGTTCTGTGTCTGAGTGCAGCGGGGGCTGTTTGATATAAACACAGTCACACTCCAGCGGGGTGGGGCTTCTGGGCTCTGGCCTGCTGAGCAGGACAAAGGCATGCACCTCACCCAGTTAAACTGCCCAAGAGAGAAGAACGAACATACATAGGACAACAAAAAAAACAGAGGCAGAAGCAGTAAAACTAGCCAATAGGAGTGCAGACCTGTTTGATTGGTAGCAGAATCAACCAGTGAAAGGTGGACAGACACTTCTCCCTGATGAAGTTTCTGTCTGGATTCAAACCATTCAATTTATTAATTTATTATCATTTTAATTGATATGTTTGTTGATACATACATATGCGGTTCTCAAGAAATAATAAGCAAACAGCCCGTTTCGTACAGGCACATTTTGAATGGGCACTGCACTAGTATGTCTTAATGCAAAGTCTTCATAACTAGAATTACAGAGGAGTTTTGGGGACATTCCAAGCCAAAAATCTTACAGACTCTTATTTTGTCTTTTCACCATTGGTTCAGTGTTTTTTCTTTTCTGCTGCTTCTCTGCTCCCCTTTATTTGTTATTTTTATTGTTATTTATTTAGGATAAATAATAGGGAACCTAACGCTGACCCTTGTGGAACACCCATTGTGCACTAGGGCTGGGAGATATGACCAAAATATCATATCCCGATATAGGTCATTTCATATACTGATAATGATACCTATCCCGATATAGCACATTTTAATACAATGACTAAATAGATGGTCTGTCTCCTCAGTCTTCCCCTGCCAGCATAAAGCAGCCTCCGTGTGTGCTTTTACATAGCATGCAAGTGTTCTGGATTCAGGGGCATGACGGAGATCAGACTGATCAGAGCTGTAAACTCTGCCATGAGGGAGGACAAAGACGTTACTAGGATGAGAGGAGGACGTTTCTCCTCATTTGATAACGCTAAAAGTTAAGTTAGACTTTTCTGTCGGCTTCCCGACTCACTTTAAAAAGACAAGAGAAAAAGACAGAGAGAGAGCGGCTGTGGCCAAGAGCCAAATTGCATACAATGTAGACCAAAATTGCTTGTATTAAGAAATGTTGTCAGTTGTTCAATGACAACTTTGTCAGTAAACTTTGAGAGTACTTGCAGTATACTTATTGGTCTGTAGTTACTGTCTTTCCAGTCATCAGGAAAGGAGTTGTGTTTAAAAGACAAGTTACTTGAATGAGTAATGAGGGGAGTTAAAATAAATTTATGTGATTTAACAAACATGGTGTCAAATTGGAAAGCCTTTCTACTTTTGGAGCTTTTTAAGGAGCTGATGATTTCGTTTACTTGTTAATCATTAGTCTCTACTGGCTTGGCCTGTAGCATCTATAGGAACAATATCCAGTTTCCTTTTTGTATTTTTCTTTTTCCTAACTCATATACAGACTCAAGAAAAAAATATTAAAGACAGAAGCAACGGTAAGATGATCTTCAATTAACTTTCCCTGTACTTTGAGTTTAAAATCTCCTAAAAAGTATGGGTCCCTCCATGTGAGATTATCAATGTTTTTCCAGATCAGTTTACGGTTGCCTTTTGTCTCATTCAGTATATTGACATAAAAACGAGATTTAGCTTCTCTTAGCTCTTGGATAACTTGTTCCTTAACCCTTTATAAATCAGTATGTCAGTGTCTCTTCTTGTAATTGCCTTCATTGTTTTTATTTTTAGATTTTATCAGTATCTTCACATTTAATCTCTCCCTCACAGAGTTGATTCTGTGAGCATCACAGCCATAGTCCAGATCCTCAGAGGACAGTATATCATCCCAGTTCAAGCTGTTAATTTCACTGACAAATTCTTCTTGCTTAGCTCTGGGTATGCATTGAAGGATTATTGTCTTAGCTGCTGTAGTCCTAAATCTATTTTTAGTCAGATTTCTCGCACATAAGGTTAGGTTATGATTTGATAAGCCAGTGATTAAATTATAATTTTTAGTTATTCTTTCTGGTTTGTCAGTAAATATCAGATCAATTTGTGTACTGGAGCATTTTGCAATCCTATTTGGGCCTTTTACTAGTTCTAGTGGGAATTTCTCTGTGATCGTTTTTAGTTTTTTCCTCTTAGATTTATCCTGTCAGTTCACATTAAAATCACCCAGAAGTAATAATTCTTTGTCGAGACTGCACTCTTTCAAGACTTCTGTGAGTTGATCATAGAAAGTGTCATCTGCAGAGGGAGGCCTATAGACACCTATGATGTTAAAACTTTGACATTTGTTATTTTTATCCCAACATATTCTAAAGTGTAACCCACATTGTAAACCACATGCTCACATTTGATGTTTTCTCTCACATAAATAAGCACCCCTCCTCCTCTTCCATCAGGTCTGTCTCTTCTAAAACATTGGTATCCGGGCACCATGAACACACTCGCTGGAGTTGTTTGTTTCAACCATGTTTCAGTCAGACAGAGAAAGTCCAGATTTGAGTCAGACAGAAGATGACTTAGCTGATTGCTCTTTGCAGTAATGCTTCTGATGTAAAAAATTTGCACCAAATAGCCCCCTCAGTTTCAGCTTCGGGTCCCATAAGACTTCTGCATGATTGACAGTTTGGAAAGTTTTGAATAATCTCTGCCTCCTCACTGCAGGGTTTCGACTAGGGCTGTAGTCTCTTGGTCGACTGGTCGATTAGTTGGTCGATATGCTCTCGTCCGACCAAATTCTCATTGGTTGAATAATTGCCGTGTTACATAAGGAGAAAAGTGCCGCATCAGTAGCCTTCCAGGATTAATCTGTTATTTCCTGTGGCGGGAGGGACAGACTAACAAATTACCTATGAAAACGGGAGTGTATTCAAAACACCCTCATAGTTTGCAGAACTATGAACTCGCCCAACCTAACAGAGACTGCTAGGTCTAACTGCACTCAACGTTTACTAAACATACTGAACGTTTACTGAATCAGTGTTTCTCCTATAATTATAACAACAAGAACCCTGCCAGGCCAAAAAAACTTTTTTTTAATGCCAAAAATAACGCCAAATATCCATTAATTCGGAAATCAATAGCATTTGGGAGTCTGTCTCTGTCTCTGTGCAGCGCTGTTCAGGTACGTGAGTCAACCTCTGTGTCGTTGCCTGGGAAACTATTGGTAGCGTAACTCTGTTAAGGAGGGCATTGCGCAATATGTTTGCGTAGTGAATGGGAAAGAGCGAGCAGCAGGAAAGTGATGGTGGATGCAAGCGGAGCCAAGAAAAAGGTTAGCAATAAGTTGTCAGTCTGGCAGTAAATGTACAATACAGACTCCAGTGTAACAGTTAATAAATGCTAAAAAGTCACGTCTCTTGTTTCCCCAAGTGCTGGAAGAGTGAAGGGGGTTAGCTCCAAAGTTAGCAACAATGGGTTAGCCTAACCTGAAGACGCAAAACAGAGAAATAGAGAATGGAGAAATGTGTGGCTGCTGAGTTTACTGTGCACTCTGTCCTGTTGTAGATTGCAAAATATCCCAGTAAGTTATCATGAAAACTCACTTAAGGAGCGTCAATTGGTCATGAGCCAGCATTTGTCCCAAGCCCAATCACTCGGTGTCCCAGTTGTTTTCCATCAATGTTGATTGCTCTGGCCAGACAGACACGTACAGGCAATACAACAGTGAGTACCAACAGTAGTCCAAAAAGCACTCCATGAAACACAGCCCAGGCCTTTTTGCTGATGAAAAACTACTTTGAACTTGACGCAGTTTTTGAAAGGCATGCTCTGTGGTACGATAAATGGCCACAGAGGACAGTCCTAGGCAGCAATCCATCCAGGATCCCAGTGGCCCAAGGGTAGAAGCTCCTCTTAAGCCCCTCAGCACTGGCCCAGTGCACCCGGAACCTCCTCTTGACCTCAGCGGGGAGAAAAGGCCCCCATTCGGACGATTAGGATCTACATAACATCCATATGGTCAGGATTGTTTCCTTTGATGTTGAGATGAATGGACAGATGGTCTTGCTTGTTCCTGTGGTTGGGATCGCAGCTGGTGTTTATCCTCATGTTTACATTTGAAAACCTGGACCGGCAGGGCGGTGAGCTTACCATTTCCTTATCCTGATGAGTGACTCATAGTCATATGTTATCATTGTCCAATAACGTCCAATATTATTCACAAAAAGTACACAAATTTAGTGAAGCTGACAGAGAGGTGACTGGATAGGTCCGTGCCCTCTAGAGTCCACGGTGCGTAGAGAGACTCCAGCATGCAAGGGTTACATTACCAGCAAGGATCCTTTAATTTTTCCTCTTGTTTTCATAAAATAACTCTTCTGTCAGCTTCTTTAGTGCTGTATCTCCTGTGGAATATTGGTAACAGCAGGTAGCAGTTAGCAATTGACAGCTGGCTAGTTGTATTGTATATATATATACATTGTATGTATATGTGTATATATATACAATGTAACCCCGATGAGAGGGGCTACATGCAGAGGTTGTGGGATATATGGATGCTTAGAAACCCAACATCTAAGCTTACAAAGAAACAACTATTAGCGCAGTGTTCCAACATCCGCACACAGCAACTGCTATCACAACTAGAGATTGATGAGGTACAATGAACATACTATGGCAAGGGGGAGCCAGGATGACAGGTCAGAGGGGAGATATCATCACCCCCCCACACTCCGAGATTGGGCACCAAGCCCTTACGACCTTAACACAAGGGCAACTGACCTAAGAATGACTATCATAACTAAGCTGGACACGTGGCATCCCCGAAGGCTAAGTGACAAAGTACCCCCTGAAAGTCTGCCAGAGGATGTGAATGCAGCGCTACGTACTATCCTTACTAGGACTGTAACTGAGACCAATCAGCTGATATACACCACAGCAACAGTGATCCTAGAGATGCTTGGCTACAAGATGAACACCATGAGCCACAAAGAACATTACCCTCCATGGAGAAGGAGGCTGGAGGCCAAGATCAAGGCAACATGGAGAGAAGTTAGTCAAAACTTCAGAAAGGTGTGGGGACGAAAGGGATACCCAGGAAGTACCTGAGGCACTGGAGACTGCCAAGCAAAGACTCACAGCTCTGGCTACCCACCTGAAGAGATACACAGGAGAGGCAGAAGCCAGGAGAATAAATAGGATGTTCTCCACTGAACCATCCAAAGTGTACTCTCGGTGGCAAGAACAGATCCTCCCAGGGCTGAGACTGAACAATGCTAGAAGAGCATAACACCAATGCTCAGTGGCTAGTGGATCTAAGAGCAGACCACAGCAATCTCCCAGAACAAGATCCAGTAACCATTACAATGGCAGACATCCAAGAACGAGTGTCAGGTATGAAGAGCTGGACAGCACCGGGCCCGGACATGATCCACACCTACTGGCTAAAGAAACTGACTGCACTCCATGAACGCCTGGCAGCACAAATGAACCAGCTGCTGATAGATGTGATGCACCCAGAGTGGTTAACCCAAGGGCAGACAGTTCTGACCACGAAGGACCCCCAGAAGGGCACAATTCCATCCAACTACCAGCCAATAACCTGCCTCCGTACAACATGGAAGCTCCTGTCAGGCATCATAGCGGCTAAGATGAATAGGCACATGGCCCAATGCATGAGTGGGGCTCAGAAAGGAATTGGTAGTAATACCAGCAGCTAAGCACCAGCTACTGGTTGATAGAGCAGTCACCCAAGACCGCAAGACCAGGCAGACCAACCTGTGCACCGCCTGGATTGACTACAAGGAGGCCTATGACTCAATGCCACACACATGGATACTGGAATGCTTGGAAATGTACAACATCAACAGGACACTAAGAGCCTTCATCAAGAACTCAATGGGGCGGTGGAAAACAACTCTGGAGACCAACTCAAAGCCAATTGCACAAGTGCGGCATATTCCAAGGTGATGCCCTATCCCCGCTGCTGTTCTGCATAGGCCTGAACCCCCTCAGCCAGATCATCTCAAAGAGTGGCCACGGGTACCAGTTCCGAAGTGGAGCAACCATCAGTCACCTCCTCTACATGGATGACATCAAGCTGTATGCCAGGAATGAGCGAGACATCGACTCACTGATCCTCCTCACCAGGATCTACAGCAACAACATCGGAATGTCATTCAGACTAGATAAGTGTGGTCGGATGGTATCGAAGAGAGGGAAGGTAATCAGGACCGAGGGGGTTGAGCTACCAGAAGGCAGCATTACAGATGTTCAGGACAGCTACAAATACCTCAGGATCCCGCAGGCAAATGGGAACCTTGAGGAGGCCGCAAGGAAGTCAGCCACAGCCAAATACCTACACAGAGTAAGGCAGGTCCTGAACAGTTGGCTGAATGGGAAGAACAAGATACGGGCCATCAACACGTACGCCTTGCCAGTATAATAAGCTGGCCAAAGGAGGAGATAGAGGCCACTCATATCAAGACAAGAAAGCTCCTCACAATGTATAGAGGGTTTCATCCCAAGTCCAGCACCCTGAGACTGTACACTAAGTGGAACGAGGGAGGCCGAGGACTGGTGAGCATCAGAGCCACTGTCGAGGACAAAACAACCAACACCCAGGAATACATCTGGAAGATGGCCCCCAAAGATGAACTGCTAAGTGAATACCTCAGGCAGCAGAAACCCGATGATGCGGAGGAGGAGGAACCATCATGGAGGGACAAGCCCCTACACGGCATGTACCACCGACAGATAGAAGAAGTGGCTGATATCAAGAAATCCTACCAGTGGCTGGAAAAGGCTGGACTGAAGGACAGCACATAAGCACTAATCATGGCAGCACAAGAACAGGCACTCAGTACAAGATCAATAGAGGCGGGGATCTACCACACCAGACAGGACCCCAGGTGCAGGCTGTGCAAAGATGCTCCTGAGACAGTTCAGCACATAATAGCAGGGTGTAAGATGAGGACAGGAACAGTGTACATGGAACGCCATAACCAAGTGGCTGGCGTAGTGTACAGGAACATCTGCACTGATTATGGGTTGGAGGTCCCAAGGTCACAATGGAAGACACCTCCTAAGGTGGTTGAGAATGACTACGCCAAGATCCTGTGGGACTTCCAGATCCAGACTGACAAGCTGGTGATGGCTAACCAACTGGACATCGCGTTGATCGACAAACAACATAAGAAGGCAGAGGTGATAGACGTAGCAATCCCAAGCAACA